>NW_025747108.1:20000-69699 GCF_021184085.1 Oncorhynchus gorbuscha
ACCAGGGCCCTATATGACACTACCTTCACCAGGGCCCTATAGGACACTACCTTCACCAGGGCCCTATATGACGCTACCTTCACCAGGGCCCTATATGACGCTACCTTCACCAGGGCCCTATAGGACACTACCTTCACCAGGGCCCTATAGGACACTACCTTCACCAGGGCCCTATAGGACACTATATAAGAGCACTACCTTCACCAGGGCCCTATATGACGCTACCTTCACCAGGGCTCTATAGGACACTACCTTCACCAGGGCCCTATAGGACACTACCTTCACTAGGGCCCTATAGGACACTACCTTCACCAGGGCCCTATAGGACACTATATAAGGGCACTTCCTTCACCAGGGCTCTATAGGACACTACCTTCACCAGGGCCCTATAGGACACTATATAAGGGCCCTTCCTTCACCAGGGCCCTATAGGACACTATATAAGGGCACTACCTTCACCAGGGCCCTATAGGACACTATATAAGGACACTACCTTCCCCAGGGCCCTATAGGACACTACCTTCCCCAGGGCCCTATAGGGCACTACCTTCCCCAGGGCCCTATAGGACACTACCTTCCCCAGGGCCCTATAGGGCACTACCTTCACCAGGGCCCTATAGGGCACTACCTTCACCAGGGCCCTATAGGACACTACCTTCCCCAGGGCCCTATAGGACACTACCTTCACCAGGGCCCTATAGGGCACTACCTTCACCAGGGCCCTATAGGGCACTACCTTCACCAGGGCCCTATAGGGCACTACCTTCACCAGGGCCCTATAGGACACTATATAAGGGCACTTCCTTCACCAGGGCCCTATAGGACACTACCTTCACCAGGGCCCTATAGGACACTATATAGGGCACTACCTTCCCCAGGGCCCTATAGGACACTACCTTCACCAGGGCCCTATAGGACACTATATAAGGGCACTACCTTCACCAGGGCCCTATAGGACACTATATAAGGACACTACCTTCCCCAGGGCCCTATAGGACACTACCTTCCCCAGGGCCCTATAGGGCACTACCTTCCCCAGGGCCCTATAGGACACTACCTTCCCCAGGGCCCTATAGGGCACTACCTTCACCAGGGCCCTATAGGACACTACCTTCCCCAGGGCCCTATAGGACACTACCTTCACCAGGGCCCTATAGGGCACTACCTTCACCAGGGCCCTATAGGGCACTACCTTCACCAGGGCCCTATAGGACACTACCTTCACCAGGGCCCTATAGGGCACTATATAGGGCACTACCTTCACCAGGGCTCTATAGGACACTACCTTCACCAGGGCCCTATAGGGCACTACCTTCCCCAGGGCCCTATAGGACACTACCTTCACCAGGGCTCTATAGGACACTACCTTCACCAGGGCTCTATAGGACACTACCTTCACCAGGGCTCTATAGGACACTACCTTCACCAGGGCCCTATAGGGCACTACCTTCACCAGGGCCCTATAGGACACTACCTTCACCAGGGCCCTATAGGGCACTACCTTCACCAGGGCCCTATAGGACACTACCTTCACCAGGGCCCTATAGGGCACTACCTTCACCAGGGCCCTATAGGGCACTACCTTCACCAAGGCCCTATAGGACACTACCTTCACCAGGGCCCTATAGGACACTACCTTCCCCAGGGCCCTATAGGGCACTACCTTCACCAGGGCCCTATAGGACACTACCTTCACCAGGGCCCTATAGGGCACTACCTTCCCCAGGGCCCTATAGGACACTATATAAGGGCACTACCTTCACCAGGGCTCTATAGGACACTACCTTCACCAGGGCCCTATTGGACACTATATAGGACACTCCCTTCACCAGGGCCCTATAGGACACTACCTTCACCAGGGCCCTATAGGGCACTACCTTCACCAGGGCCCTATAGGACACTACCTTCACCAGGGCCCTATAGGACACTACCTTCACCAGGGCCCTATAGGGCACTACCTTCACCGGGGCTGTATAGGACACTACCTTCACCAGGGCTCTATAGGGCACTACCTTCACCAGGGCCCTATAGGACACTACCTTCACCAGGGCCCTATAGGGCACTACCTTCCCCAGGGCCCTATAGGACACTATATAAGGGCACTACCTTCACCAGGGCTCTATAGGACACTACCTTCACCAGGGCCCTATTGGACACTATATAGGACACTCCCTTCACCAGGGCCCTATAGGACACTACCTTCACCAGGGCCCTATAGGGCACTACCTTCACCAGGGCCCTATAGGACACTACCTTCCCCAGGGCCCTATAGGACACTACCTTCACCAGGGCCCTATAGGGCACTACCTTCACCAGGGCTGTATAGGACACTACCTTCACCAGGGCTCTATAGGGCACTACCTTCACCAGGGCCCTATAGGGCACTACCTTCCCCAGGGCCCTATAGGACACTACCTTCCCCAGGGCCCTATAGGACACTATATAGGGCACTACCTTCACCAGGGCCCTAAAGGACACTATATAAGGGCACTTTCTTCGAAACCAGGATTTCACCTGCAGTGTGGAGACTAAACCAGAATTTCACCTGCAGTGTGGAGACGAAACCAGGATTTCACCTGCAGTGTGGAGACTAAACCAGAATTTCACCTGCAGTGTGGAGACTAAACCAGGATTTCACCTGCAGTGTGGAGACTAATCCAGGATTTCACCTGCAGTGTGGAGACTAAACCAGAATTTCACCTGCAGTGTGGAGACGAAACCAGGATTTCACCTGCAGTGTGGAGTCTAAACCAGAATTTCACCTGCAGTGTGGAGACTAAACCAGAATTTCACCTGCAGTGTGGAGACGAAACCAGGATTTCACCTGCAGTGTGGAGACGAAACCAGGATTTCACCTGCAGTGTGGAGACTAAACCAGGATTTCACCTGCAGTGTGGAGACTAAACCAGGATTTCACCTGCAGTGTGGAGACTAACCCAGGATTTCACCTGCAGTGTGGAGACTAAACCAGGATTTCAGTGAACTGCCAGAATGTGTGTAGATACACCCTCAGTCCCAACAAAACCACAGACGAAGCCTAGAGTCAGTCAAGCTTTGTCACGGAGTTTGACAGATTATGGGGTGTGGATGGGAGAAGAGAGTGAACATTGGCATTCAGGCTCTTAAGTCGACAGAATTAGAGCAGAACACATGTTGAAGCACTTGAAACAAATGGGTTAGTTGTAAAGCAGAAGGCTGAGGAAATTAATCCCTTGACTACAGTCCACACCAGTGACCCGACAGGGAACAGTCCGCACCAGTGACCCGACAGGGAACAGTCCGCACCAGCGACCCGGCAGGGAACAGTCCGCACCAGCGACCCGACAGACAGGGAACAGTCCGCACCAGTGACCCGACAGACAGGGAACAGTCCGCACCAGTGACCCGACAGACAGGGAACAGTCCGCACCAGCGACCCGACAGGGAACAGTCCGCACCAGTGACCCGACAGACAGGGAACAGTCCGCACCAGCGACCCGACAGACAGGGAACAGTCCGCACCAGCGACCCGACAGACAGGGAACAGTCCGCACCAGTGACCCGACAGACAGGGAACAGTCCGCACCAGTGACCCGACAGGGAACAGTCCGCACCAGTGACCCGACAGACAGGGAACAGTCCGCACCAGTGACCCGACAGACAGGGAACAGTCCGCACCAGTGACCTGACAGGGAACAATCCGCACCAGTGACCCGACAGGGAACAGCCCGCACCAGCGACCCGACAGGGAACAGTCCGCACCAGTGACCCGACAGGGAACAGTCCGCACCAGCGACCCGACAGGGAACAGTCCGCACCAGTGACCCGACAGGGAACAGTCCGCACCAGCGACCCGACAGGGAACAGTCCGCACCAGTGACCCGACAGGGAACAGTCCGCACCAGTGACCCGACAGGGAACAGTCCGCACCAGTGACCCGTCAGGAAACAGTCCGCACCAGTGACCCGACAGGGAACAGCCCGCACCAGTGACCCGACAGGGAACAGTCCGCCCCAGTGACCCGACAGGGACAGTCATCGTGACCTGAAAGGAACAGTCATCGTGACCCCAATGGGAACAGTCATCGTGACCCGACAGGAACAGTCCTCGTGACCTGAAAGGAACAGTCATCGTGACCCCGACAGGAACAGTCATTGTGACCTGAAAGGAACAGTCATCGTGACCCCGATGGGAACAGTCATCGTGACCCCGACGGGAACAGTCATCGTGACCCCGACGGGAACAGTCATCGTGACCTGACGGGAACAGTCATCGTGACCTGATGGGAACAGTCATCGTGACCTGAAAGAAACAGTCATCGTGACCTGAAAGGAACAGTCATCGGGACCTGAAAGGAACAGTCATCGTGACCTGAAAGGAACAGTCATCGTGACCCCGATGGGAACAGTCATCGTGACCTGAAAGGAACAGTCATCGTGACCTGAAAGGAACAGTCATCGTGACCTGAAAGGAACAGTCATCGTGACCCCGATGGGAACAGTCATCGTGACCTGAAAGGAGCAGTCATCGTGACCTGAAAGGAACAGTCATCGTGACCCCGATGGGAACAGTCATCGTGACCCCGATGGGAACAGTCATCGTGACCTGAAAGGAGCAGTCATCGTGACCCCGATGGGAACAGTCATCGTGACCCCGATGGGAACAGTCATCGTGACCCCGATGGGAACAGTCATCGTGACCCCGATGGGAACAGTCATCGTGACCTGACAGGACTGGATATCTCCATTAGAGGAGATCACACAGAGTATCATGTCAACAACAAGCCTATTTCTTCCAAACAACCTGTTCTTTTAAATTGGAGCTCATGAAGAAAAAAAACAGATCAATGTAATTGTACTTAGTGGCAATAACTGTCAACATCTAAACCCTGAAAGAAGATAGAAGGTCAGACTACAGGTCAACTCCTCAGACTACAGGTCAACTCCTCAGACTACAGGTCAACTCCTCAGACTACAGGTCAACTCCTCAGACTACAGGTCAACTCCTCAGACTACAGGTCAACTCTAACCCTAACCCTAACCCAACTCCTCAGACCACAGATCAACTCCTCAGACTAACCCTAACCCTCAACTAGTAAACTAGTAAAATGTCTACTAGTAAACTAGTCAAATGTCAACTAGTAAACTAGTAAAATGTCAACTAGTAAAATGTCTACTAGTAAACTAGTAAAATGTCAACTAGTAAAATGTCAACTAGTAAAATGTCTACTAGTAAACTAGTAAACTAGTAAAATGTCTACTAGTAAACTAGTAAAATGTCTACTAGCAAACTAGTAAAATGTCTACTAGTAAAATGTCAACTAGTAAACTAATAAAATGTCAACTAGTAAACTAGTAAAATGTCTACTAGTAAAATGTCAACTAGTAAACTAGTAAAATGTCAACTAGTAAAATGTCAACTAGTAAACTAGTAAAATGTCAACTAGTAAAATGTCAACTAGTAAAATGTCAACTAGTAAACTAGTAAAATGTCAACTAGTAAACTAGTAAAATGTCAACTAGTAAACTAGTAAAATGTCAACTAGTAAAATGTCAACTAGTAAAATGTCAACTAGTAAAATGTCTACTAGTAAACTAGTCAAATGTCAACTATTAAACTAGTAAAATGTCTACTAGTAAAATGTCAACTAGTAAAATGTCAACTAGTAAAATGTCTACTAGTAAAATGTCTACTCGCCAACTAGTAAAATGTCTACTCGTCAACTAGTAATATATGCCATTTAGCAGACGCTTTTATCCAAAGCGACTTACAGTCATGTGTGCATACATTCTACGTATGGGTGGTCCCGGGGATCGAACCCACTATCCTGGCGTTACAAGCGCCATGCTCTACCAACTGAGCTACAGTTGGTAGCTCAGTTGGTAGTCAACTAGTAAAATGTCAACTAGTAAAATGTCAACTAGTAAAATGTCAACTAGTAAAATGTCTACTCGTCAACTAGTAAAATGTCTACTAGTAAAATGTCTACTCGTCAACTAGTAAAATGTCTACTCGTCAACTAGTAAAATGTCAACTAGTAAAATGTCAACTAGTAAAATGTCAACTAGTAAAATGTCTACTCGTCAACAAGTAAAATGTCTACTCGTCAACTAGTAAAATGTCAACTAGTAAAATGTCAACTAGTAAAATGTCTACTAGTAAAATGTCTACTCATCAACTAGTAAAATGTCAACTAGTAAACTAGTAAACTAGTAAAATGTCTACTAGTAAACTAGTAAAATGTCTACTAGTAAACTAGTAACATGTCTACTAGTAAACTAGTAAAATGTCTACTAGTAAACTAGTAAAATGTCTACTAGTAAACTAGTAAAATGTCAACTAGTAAACTAGTAAAATGTCTACTAGTAAACTAGTAAAATGTCTACTAGTAAACTAGTAAAATGTCGACTAGTAAACTAGTAAAATGTCTCCTAGTAAACTAGTAAAATGTCTCCTAGTAAACTAGTAAAATGTCTCCTAGTAAACTAGTCAAATGTCTACTAGTAAACTAGTCAAATGTCTACTAGTAAACTAGTCAAATGTCAACTAGTAAACTAGTCAAATGTCAACTAGTCAAATGTCTACTAGTAAACTAGTAAAATCTCAACTAGTAAAATGTCTACTAGTAAACTAGTAAAATGTCTACTAGTAAACTAGTAAAATGTCTACTCGTAAACTAGTAAAATGTCTACTAGTAAACTAGTAAAATGTCTACTCGTAAACTAGTAAAATGTCAACTAGTAAAATGTCTAATAGTAAACTAGTAAAATGTCTACTAGTAAACTAGTCAAATGTCAACTAGTAAAATGTCTACTAGTAAACTAGTAAAATGTCTACTAGTAAACTAGTAAAATGTCTACTAGTAAACTAGTAAAATGTCTACTAGTAAAATGTCAACTAGTAAACTAATAAAATGTCAACTAGTAAACTAGTAAAATGTCTACTAGTAAAATGTCAAATAGTAAAATGTCAACTAGTAAACTAGTAAAATGTCAACTAGTAAAATGTCAACTAGTAAAATGTCAACTAGTAAAATGTCAACTAGTAAACTAGTAAAATGTCAACTAGTAAACTAGTAAAATGTCAACTAGTAAACTAGTAAAATGTCAACTAGTAAAATGTCAACTAGTAAAATCTCAACTAGTAAAATGTCTACTAGTAAACTAGTCAAATGTCAACTATTAAACTAGTAAAATGTCTACTAGTAAAATGTCTACTCGTCAACTAGTAAAATGTCAACTAGTAAAATGTCAACTAGTAAAATGTCTACTAGTAAAATGTCTACTAGTAAAATGTCTACTCGTCAACTAGTAATATGTCTACTCGTCAACTAGTAATATATGCCATTTAGCAGACGCTTTTATCCAAAGCGACTTACAGTCATGTGTGCATACATTCTACGTATGGGTGGTCCCGGGGATCGAACCCACTACCCTGGCGTTACAAGCGCCATGCTCTACCAACTGAGCTACAGTTGGTAGCTCAGTTGGTAGTCAACTAGTAAAATGTCAACTAGTAAAATGTCAACTAGTAAAATGTCTACTCGTCAACTAGTAAAATGTCTACTAGTAAAATGTCTACTCGTCAACTAGTAAAATGTCTACTCGTCAACTAGTAAAATGTAAAACTAGTAAAATGTCAACTAGTAAAATGTCTACTAGTAAAATGTCTACTCGTCAACTAGTAAAATGTCAACTAGTAAACTAGTAAACTAGTAAAATGTCTACTAGTAAACTAGTAAAATGTCTACTAGTAAACTAGTAAAATGTCTACTAGTAAACTAGTAACATGTCTACTAGTAAACTAGTAAAATGTCTACTAGTAAACTAGTCAAATGTCTACTAGTAAACTAGTAAAATGTCAACTAGTAAACTAGTAAAATGTCTACTAGTAAACTAGTAAAATGTCTACTAGTAAACTAGTAAAATGTCTCCTAGTAAACTAGTAAAATGTCTCCTAGTAAACTAGTAAAATGTCTCCTAGTAAACTAGTCAAATGTCTCCTAGTAAACTAGTCAAATGTCTACTAGTAAACTAGTCAAATGTCTACTAGTAAACTAGTCAAATGTCAACTAGTAAACTAGTCAAATGTCAACTAGTCAAATGTCTACTAGTAAACTAGTAAAATGTCAACTAGTAAAATGTCTACTAGTAAACTAGTAAAATGTCTACTAGTAAACTAGTAAAATGTCTACTAGTAAACTAGTAAAATGTCTACTAGTAAACTAGTCAAATGTCTACTAGTAAACTAGTCAAATGTCTACTAGTAAACTAGTCAAATGTCTACTAGTAAACTAGTAAAATGTCTACTAGTAAACTAGTAAAATGTCTACTAGTCAACTAGTAAAATGTCTACTAGTAAACTAGTAAAATGTCTACTAGTAAACTAGTAAAATGTCTACTAGTAAACTAGTAAAATGTCTACTAGTAAACTAGTAAAATGTCTACTAGTAAAATGTCCACTAGTAAAATGTCTACTAGTAAACTAGTAAAATGTAAACTAGTAAACTAGTAAAATGTCAACTAGTAAAATGCCAACTAGTAAACTAGTAAACTGTCTACTAGTAAACTAGTAAAATGTCTACTAGTAAACTAGTAAAATGTCTACTAGTAAACTAGTCAAATGTCTACTAGTAAACTAGTCAAATGTCTACTAGTAAACTAGTCAAATGTCTACTAGTAAACTAGTAAAATGTCTACTAGTAAACTAGTCAAATGTCTACTAGTAAACTAGTAAAATGTCTACTAGTAAACTAGTAAAATGTCAACTAATAAAACAATTTTAAAAATTAAGATTGCTTTAGAGGAACATCAGTAATATGCAAAACAGCTGTTTTCGTTTAAAAAGGTCACCAAAAGGCCACCAAAAGGTCACCATTGAGACAAAGAATGCAGGAGGAGGAGTAGCCCTCCTGCCTAACCTTTAAGGAGGGTTCTTCCCACGGCTCTGTTTGAATAGTCTGGTGTTGTTTAGACAGGTTTGGAAGAGCAGGAAGAGAAGCAGTGGGCTAGGAACCAAAATCATCCCATCCACTCAGCCAGGAATGGTGGTGGTGGTGGTGCAACCTGATCTCACCATACAATCACCAGGGATGTGTCCCAAAATGGCACCCTATTTCATATACAGCGCACTACTTTTGAACAGGGCCCATAGGGCACCATAGGGCGCCATTTGGGACGTACCCCCCCCCCCCCCCCCCCCCCAACCCCCCAGTGTTCCCAACCAGGCAGTGGACAGAGGCCAAGGGACTGTACAAGTTCCCTCAGGCAGAAGAGACCATAATCAGGACACAGTATGGGAGGTAGGAGCCTAGCAGGTTATCTAAATAAAGAATCAGAACATCTTGATGAAGGAAGTCTGATGTTGCACGCCATTTCAGACCAGGAGATTCTTTTTTTTTGTTTCCCGTAAAGAAACAAAAATATATGACCTCGTGTTGAGTCACGAGTGTACCGTGTGTTGAAGACGAGGAGAGCTTGGAAGAGTGTGTGACAAAGGATAAATGAACAGACACTGATCAAGCCAAACCCCTAGAGGAATGGGACGGAATTGCGCCCTTCTACCAGCAGCCTCTGTGTGTTGTAAAGATGGTAACGGCCCCACTTGGCCCTCAGACAGTCAGTGTTGGTATCAGACCTCGACCCTTATCACCAGCGAAGAAGTGGCGACTCCGGGCTGGAGGTGATAGCATTTAGGTGTAAGGGAGTGGTCTTATCCTGAAATCAGTACTGGCTAGCCCAGCCACACAATATACTGCTGCTGATGGAAAGACATGTAGCCCAGCCACACAATATACTGCTGCTGATGGAAAGACATGTAGCCCAGCCATACAATATACTGCTGGTGATGGAAAGACATGTAGCCCAGCCACGCAATATACTGCTGGTGATGGAAATGGAGCCCAGCCATGCAATATACTGCTGCTGATGGAAATGGAGCCCAGCCACGCAATATACTGCTGGTGATGGAAATGGAGCCCAGCCACACAATATACTGCTGCTGATGGAAAGACATGTAGCCCAGCCACGCAATATACTGCTGGTGATGGAAAGACATGGAGCCCAGCCACACAATATACTGCTGGTAGAAAGACATGTAGCCCAGCCACACACCATGCTGCTGACAAGACATGGAGCTCAGCCACACAACATACTGCTGACAAGACATGTAGCCCAGCCACGCAACATACTGCTGACAGGACATGTAGCCCAGCCACGCAACTAAAGTTAAATAAAGTTATATAGTTATTTAACTATCGTTAAATAAAATACAAATCTATTTCAGATGAGAGATTCTTCAAAGTAGCCACCCTTTGCCTTGATGACAGCTTTGCACACACTTGGCATTCTCTCCACCAGCTTCCCTCTAGGTTTGCAGCTCCAAATCTACTGACATTACTAAGGCTGATTAATATAGTACATAATCCTCTTTTTTACCACCCCCCCCAAAAAAAATAACTAAAATCAGGCACTGATGGTAAAGAGTCAGAGACCCAGAAGGTCTCTCCTCTGCAGGCCCTGATGGTAAAGAGTCAGAGAGCCAGAAGGTCTCTCCTCTACAGGCCCTGATGGTAAAGAGTCAGAGAGCCAGAAGGTCTCTCCTCTGCAGGCCCTGATGGTAAAGAGTCAGAGAGCCAGGTCTCTCCTCTGCAGGCCCTGATGGTAAAGAGTCAGAGAGCCAGAAGGTCTCTCCTCTGCAGGCCCTGATGGTAAAGAGTCAGAGACCCAGAAGGTCTCTCCTCTGCAGGCCCTGATGGTAAAGAGTCAGAGACCCATAAGGTCTCTCCTCTGCAGGCCCTGATGGTAAAGAGTCAGAGACCCAGAAGGTCTCTCCTCTGCAGGCCCTGATGGTAAAGAGTCAGAGAGCCAGAAGGTCTCTCCTCTGCAGGCCCTGGTGGTAAAGAGTCAGAGACCCAGAAGGTCTCTCCTCTGCAGGCCCTGATGGTAAAGAGTCAGAGAGCCAGAAGGTCTCTCCTCTGCAGGCCCTGATGGTAAAGAGTCAGAGAGCCAGAAGGTCTCTCCTCTGCAGGCCGTGATGGTAAAGAGTCAGAGAGCCAGAAGGTCTCTCCCCTGCAGTACAGCAGGATTACAACCAATAAGATTTGACCTGCCTGTGGTTTTATCGGCTACATGCACTTCATTCTCCATTCAGCTCTCAGAACAGATTCCATTGTACACAGGGGGATAATTACTAAAGCCTTGTCATACTGAGGAAGCAGGTTATCAATTGGCTTTGAAGGAAAGGGGAGGGGGAATGATGCATCCAGGTCACGCACAGGCAAGCTGATTGGCTGGCTGGCTCTGTAGCTGTATGGCTGTGCTACATTCCTGGTTGGCTCTGTAGATGCCTGGCTGTGCTATATTCCTGGTTGGCTCTGTAGCTGACTGGCTGTGCTATATTCCTGGTTGGCTCTGTAGCTGTCTGGCTGTGCTACATTCCTGGTTGGCTCTGTAGATGCCTGGCTGTGCTATATTCCTGGTTGGCTCTGTAGCTGCCTGGCTGGTTCTGCTCTGTAGCTGCCTGGCTGTGCTATATTCCTGGTTGGCTCTGTAGCTGCCTGGCTATGCTATATATCTGGCTGGCTCTGCTCTGTAGCTGACTGGCTGGTTCTGCTCTGTAGCTGCCTGGCTGTGCTATATTCCTGGTTGGCTCTGTAGCTGACTGGCTGTGCTATATTCCTGGTTGGCTCTGTAGCTGCCTGGCTATGCTACATATCTGGCTGTCTCTGCTCTGTAGCTGACTGGCTGGCTCTACTCTGTAGCTGACTGGCTGGCTCTGCTCTGTAGCTGCCTGGCTATGCTATATTCCTGACTGGCTCTGCTCTGTAGCTGCCTGGCTATGCTATAGTCCTGGCTGGCTCTGCTCTGTAGCTGTCTGGCTGTGCTATATTCCTGGTTGGCTCTGTAGCTGCCTGGCTATGCTATATTCCTGGTTGGCTGATTCCATACTGTGGCTGGCTGGCTGCTGGATGGCTGGTTCTGCTCTGTAGCTGACTAGCTGGTTCTGAGGCTGGCTGGTTGGCTGATTCCATACTGTGACCGGCTGGCTGGCTGGTTATGTGACTGACTGTCTGGTTATGTGTCTGGCTGGCTGGTTATGTGACTGGCTCTGACGGCGTCTGGCTGGCTGGTTATGTGACTGACTGTCTGGTTATGTGTCTGGCTGGCTGGTTATGTGACTGGCTCTGACTGCGTCTGGCTGGCTGGTTATGAGCATAATATCTACCCAGAGCATTCCAAGTCAAATACATCACCCGCGCATGGAGCTGCCAAGGTCCACAGATACATCATCTTGTCAGAACACAGGGGAAAGCTAAGTAAACAATGGCAATGCCCTCTATCAGTCTCCACCTCCCTCCCTTCCAGCAGGGCTCATACCGCTGCTCGGTGACTGGAAACAGGGAAGCAAAGCATTGGGTTTCACGACTCGTCAAGTGACCTCCCACCAAACAGAATCATTGAGTTCCCCAAAGACGCTGGTCAAAAGGTGGATTGGATTCCACATCCTCTGGTTCCCCAGGGAGTGTTGGTTCCTCTTTAAATGGCCTGAGAAAGGAGGAGGAGGCGGATTCCTCTAGTCATTCTAGGGTATAATACTACTCATTGCTGAGGCGGCTTGAGGATAAAACCCAGAGATCTCCAATGGATAAAGGGATCACAGGAATCATAATGAGCCCATTTCTTGGACCAAACATGACCACCAGTCCCAAATGTGCTTGAAGTAGCCCATCATTGGTCTCTATGACGTCTGCTGGACATCTAAAACTTAAAAAACAGACAAGGTCCAACCCATTGATATTGTGTCAGTTTAAAACAGACAAGGTCCAACCCATTGATATTGTGTCAGTTTAAAACAGACGAGGTCAAACCCATTGATATTGTGTCAGTTTAAAACAGACAAGGTCCAACCCATTGATATTGTGTCAGTTTAAAACAGACAAGGTCCAACCCATTGGCATTGTGTCAGTTTAAAACAGACAAGGTCCAACCCATTGATATTGTGTCAGTTTAAAACAGACAAGGTCCAACCCATTGATATTGTGTCAGTTTAAAACAGACGAGGTCCAACCCATTGATATTGTGTCAGTTTAAAACAGACAAGGTCCAACCCATTGATATTGTGTCAGTTTAAAACAGACAAGGTCCAACCCATTGGCATTGTGTCAGTTTAAAACAGACGAGGTCCAACCCATTGTGTCAGTTTAAAACAGACAAGGTCCAACCCATTGATATTGTGTCAGTTTAAAACAGACAAGGCCCAACCCATTGTGTCAGTTTAAAACAGACAAGGTCCAACCCATTGTGTCAGTTTAAAACAGACAAGGTCCAACTCATTGATATTGTGTCAGTTTAAAACAGACAAGGCCCAACCCATTGTGTCAGTTTAAAACAGACAAGGTCCAACCCATTGGCATTGTGTCAGTTTAAAACAGACAAGGCCCAACCCATTGTGTCAGTTTAAAACAGACGAGGTCCAACCCATTGTGTCAGTTTAAAACAGACGAGGTCCAACCCATTGTGTCAGTTTAAAACAGACGAGGTCCAACCCATTGTGTCAGTTTAAAACAGACGAGGTCCAACCCATTGATATTGTGTCAGTTTAAAACAGACGAGGCCCAACCCATTGATATTGTGTCAGTTTAAAACAGACGAGGTCCAACCCATTGATATTGTGTCAGTTTAAAACAGACGAGGTCCAACCCATTGTGTCAGTTTAAAACAGACAAGGTCCAACCCATTGATATTGTGTCAGTTTAAAACAGACAAGGTCCAACCCATTGGCATTGTGTCAGTTTAAAACAGACAAGGCCCAACCCATTGTGTCAGTTTAAAACAGACAAGGTCCAACCCATTGACATTGTGTCAGTGTAAAACAGACAAGGTCCAACCCATTGTGTCAGTTTAAAACAGACGAGGTCCAACCCATTGATATTGTGTCAGTTTAAAACAGACAAGGTCCAACCCATTGTGTCAGTGTAAAACAGACAAGGTCCAACCCATTGTGTCAGTTTAAAACAGACAAGGCCCAACCCATTGTGTCAGTTTAAAACAGACAAGGTCCAACCCATTGTGTCAGTTTAAAACAGACAAGGTCCAACCCATTGTGTCAGTTTAAAACAGACAAGGTCCAACCCATTGTGTCAGTTTAAAACAGACGAGGTCCAACCCATTGTGTCAGTTTAAAACAGACGAGGTCCAACCCATTGTGTCAGTTTAAAACAGACGAGGTCCAACCCATTGTGTCAGTTTAAAACAGACGAGGTCCAACCCATTGATATTGTGTCAGTTTAAAACAGACAAGGTCCAACCCATTGTGTCAGTGTAAAACAGACAAGGTCCAACCCATTGTGTCAGTTTAAAACAGACAAGGCCCAACCCATTGTGTCAGTTTAAAACAGACAAGGTCCAACCCATTGTGTCAGTTTAAAACAGACAAGGTCCAACCCATTGTGTCAGTTTAAAACAGACAAGGTCCAACCCATTGTGTCAGTTTAAAACAGACAAGGTCCAACCCATTGTGTCAGTTTAAAACAGACAAGGTCCAACCCATTGTGTCAGTTTAAAACAGACAAGGTCCAACCCATTGTGTCAGTTTAAAACAGACGAGGTCCAACCCATTGTGTCAGTTTAAAACAGACGAGGTCCAACCCATTGTGTCAGTTTAAAACAGACGAGGTCCAACCCATTGATATTGTGTCAGTTTAAAACAGACGAGGCCCAACCCATTGTGTCAGTTTAAAACAGACGAGGTCCAACCCATTGTGTCAGTTTAAAACAGACGAGGTCCAACCCATTGTGTCAGTTTAAAACAGACAAGGCCCGACCCATTGTGTCAGTTTAAAACAGACAAGGCCCGACCCATTGTGTCAGTTTAAAACAGACGAGGTCCAACCCATTGATATTGTGTCAGTTTAAAACAGACAAGGTCCAACCCATTGATATTGTGTCAGTTTAAAACAGACAAGGTCCAATCCATTGTGTCAGTTTAAAACAGACGAGGTCCAACCCATTGTGTCAGTTTAAAACAGACGAGGTCCAACCCATTGTGTCAGTTTAAAACAGACGAGGTCCAACCCATTGATATTGTGTCAGTTTAAAACAGACGAGGTCCAACCCATTGGCATTGTGTCAGTTTAAAACAGACGAGGCCCAACCCATTGTGTCAGTTTAAAACAGACGAGGTCCAACCCATTGTGTCAGTTTAAAACAGACGAGGTCCAACCCATTGTGTCAGTTTAAAACAGACAAGGCCCGACCCATTGTGTCAGTTTAAAACAGACAAGGCCCGACCCATTGTGTCAGTTTAAAACAGACAAGGTCCAACCCATTGTGTCAGTGTAAAACAGACAAGGTCCAACCCATTGTGTCAGTTTAAAACAGACAAGGCCCAACCCATTGTGTCAGTTTAAAACAGACAAGGTCCAACCCATTGTGTCAGTTTAAAACAGACAAGGTCCAACCCATTGTGTCAGTTTAAAACAG
Organism: Oncorhynchus gorbuscha; assembly: GCF_021184085.1. Lineage (NCBI taxonomy): Eukaryota > Metazoa > Chordata > Actinopteri > Salmoniformes > Salmonidae > Oncorhynchus > Oncorhynchus gorbuscha. The sequence continues at coordinate 35,462 of NW_025747108.1, forward strand.
ACAAGGTCCAACCCATTGTGTCAGTTTAAAACAGACGAGGTCCAACCCATTGTGTCAGTTTAAAACAGACGAGGTCCAACCCATTGTGTCAGTTTAAAACAGACGAGGTCCAACCCATTGTGTCAGTTTAAAACAGACGAGGTCCAACCCATTGATATTGTGTCAGTTTAAAACAGACAAGGTCCAACCCATTGTGTCAGTTTAAAACAGACGAGGTCCAACCCATTGATATTGTGTCAGTTTAAAACAGACAAGGTCCAACCCATTGTGTCAGTGTAAAACAGACAAGGTCCAACCCATTGTGTCAGTTTAAAACAGACAAGGCCCAACCCATTGTGTCAGTTTAAAACAGACAAGGTCCAACCCATTGTGTCAGTTTAAAACAGACAAGGTCCAACCCATTGTGTCAGTTTAAAACAGACAAGGTCCAACCCATTGTGTCAGTTTAAAACAGACAAGGTCCAACCCATTGTGTCAGTTTAAAACAGACAAGGTCCAACCCATTGTGTCAGTTTAAAACAGACAAGGTCCAACCCATTGTGTCAGTTTAAAACAGACGAGGTCCAACCCATTGTGTCAGTTTAAAACAGACGAGGTCCAACCCATTGTGTCAGTTTAAAACAGACGAGGTCCAACCCATTGGCATTGTGTCAGTTTAAAACAGACGAGGCCCAACCCATTGTGTCAGTTTAAAACAGACGAGGTCCAACCCATTGTGTCAGTTTAAAACAGACGAGGTCCAACCCATTGTGTCAGTTTAAAACAGACAAGGCCCGACCCATTGTGTCAGTTTAAAACAGACAAGGCCCGACCCATTGTGTCAGTTTAAAACAGACGAGGTCCAACCCATTGATATTGTGTCAGTTTAAAACAGACAAGGTCCAACCCATTGATATTGTGTCAGTTTAAAACAGACAAGGTCCAATCCATTGTGTCAGTTTAAAACAGACGAGGTCCAACCCATTGTGTCAGTTTAAAACAGACGAGGTCCAACCCATTGTGTCAGTTTAAAACAGACGAGGTCCAACCCATTGATATTGTGTCAGTTTAAAACAGACGAGGTCCAACCCATTGGCATTGTGTCAGTTTAAAACAGACGAGGCCCAACCCATTGTGTCAGTTTAAAACAGACGAGGTCCAACCCATTGTGTCAGTTTAAAACAGACGAGGTCCAACCCATTGTGTCAGTTTAAAACAGACAAGGCCCGACCCATTGTGTCAGTTTAAAACAGACAAGGCCCGACCCATTGTGTCAGTTTAAAACAGACGAGGTCCAACCCATTGATATTGTGTCAGTTTAAAACAGACAAGGTCCAACCCATTGTGTCAGTTTAAAACAGACGAGGTCCAAACCATTGGCATTGTGTCAGTTTAAAACAGACAAGGCCCAACCCATTGTGTCAGTTTAAAACAGACAAGGCCCAACCCATTGTGTCAGTTTAAAACAGACAAGGTCCAACCCATTGTGTCAGTTTAAAACAGACGGGACCCAATACCTTCGACAGGAGAGGCTTGGGACAGATGACACTGCTTCCCGGATAACAAATCCCGCATTTCATCCTTCCTTCCCTTTAATTCCACAGCTAGAGTTCTCTATAATCCCTGCAGTATGACCAGTTGATAACAGCTATAGTTCTCTATAATCCCTACAGTATGACCAGCTGATAACAGCTAGAGTTCTCTATAATCCCTGCAGTATGACCAGCTGATAACAGCTATAGTTCTCTATAATCCCTGCAGTATGACCAGCTGATAACAGCTATAGTTATCTATAATCCCTGCAGTATGACCAGCTGATAACAGCTATAGTTATCTATAATCCCTACAGTATGACCAGCTGATAACAGCTATAGTTATCTATAATCCCTGCAGTATGACCAGCTGATAACAGCTATAGTTCTCTATAATCCCTGCAGTATGACCAGTTGATAACAGCTATAGTTCTCTATAATCCCTACAGTATGACCAGCTGATAACAGCTATAGTTCTCTATAATCCCTGCAGTATGACCAGCTGATAACAGCTATAGTTATCTATAATCCCTGCAGTATGACCAGTTGATAACAGCTATAGTTCTCTATAATCCCTGCAGTATGACCAGTTGATAACAGCTATAGTTCTCTATAATCCCTACAGTATGACCAGTTGATAACAGCTATAGTTCTCTATAATCCCTACAGTATGACCAGCTGATAACAGCTATAGTTCTCTATAATCCCTACAGTATGACCAGCTGATAACAGCTATAGTTCTCTATAATCCCTACAGTATGACCAGCTGATAACAGCTATAGTTCTCTATAATCCCTACAGTATGACCAGTTGATAACAGCTATAGTTCTCTATAATCCCTACAGTATGACCAGCTGATAACAGCTATAGTTCTCTATAATCCCTGCAGTATGACCAGTTGATAACAGCTATAGTTCTCTATAATCCCTGCAGTATGACCAGTTGATAACAGCTAGAGTTCTCTATAATCCCTACAGTATGACCAGTTGATAACAGCTATAGTTCTCTATAATCCCTACAGTATGACCAGTTGATAACAGCTATAGTTCTCTATAATCCCTGCAGTATGACCAGTTGATAACAGCTATAGTTCTCTATAATCCCTACAGTATGACCAGTTGATAACAGCTATAGTTCTCTATAATCCCTGCAGTATGACCAGTTGATAACAGCTATAGTTCTCTATAATCCCTACAGTATGACCAGTTGATAACAGCTATAGTTCTCTATAATCCCTGCAGTATGACCAGTTGATAACAGCTATAGTTCTCTATAATCCCTGCAGTATGACCAGTTGATAACAGCTATAGTTCTCTATAATCCCTACAGTATGACCAGTTGATAACAGCTATAGTTCTCTATAATCCCTGCAGTATGACCAGTTGATAACAGCTATAGTTCTATATAATCCCTGCAGTATGACCAGTTGATAACAGCTATAGTTCTCTATAATCCCTACAGTATGTCCAGTTGATAACAGCTATAGTTCTCTATAATCCCTGCAGTATGACCAGCTGATAACAGCTATAGTTCTCTATAATCCCTGCAGTATGACCAGTTGATAACAGCTATAGTTCTCTATGAATCCCTACAATATGACCAGCTGGTTACAGCTATAGTTCTCTATAATCCCTACAGTATGTCCAGTTGATAACAGCTATAGTTCTCTATAATCCCTACAGTATGACCAGTTGATAACAGCTATAGTTCTCTATAATCCCTGCAGTATGACCAGCTGATAACAGCTATAGTTCTCTATAATCCCTGCAGTATGACCAGTTGATAACAGCTATAGTTCTCTATAATCCCTACAGTATGACCAGTTGATAACAGCTATAGTTCTCTATAATCCCTGCAGTATGACCAGTTGATAACAGCTATAGTTCTCTATAATCCCTGCAGTATGACCAGTTGATAACAGCTATAGTTCTATATAATCCCTGCAGTATGACCAGCTGATAACAGCTATAGTTCTCTATAATCCCTGCAGTATGACCAGTTGATAACAGCTATAGTTCTCTATAATCCCTGCAGTATGACCAGCTGATAACAGCTATAGTTCTCTATAATCCCTGCAGTATGACCAGCTGATAACAGCTATAGTTTTCTATAATCCCTGCAGTATGACCAGCTGATAATCCATGTGCTGTATAGAACCCTGTTCACCAACACATCCAGTTGATCCTACACATCCTTCTTCATAGATACATCTTTGTATTAGCAAGTCTGGGACGGCAGGGCAGCCTAGTGGTTAGAGCGTTGGACTAGTAACCAAACAGTTGCAAGATCGAATCCCCGAGCTGACAAGGTACAAATCTGTTGTTCTGCCTCTGAACAAGGCAGTTAACCCCACTGTTCCTAGACCAGTTAACCCCACTGTTCCTAGACCAGTTAACCCACTGTTCCTAGACCAGTTAACCCACTGTTCCTAGCCCAGTTATCCCACTGTTCCTAGGCCAGTTAACCCACTGTTCCTAGACCAGTTAACCCACTGTTGCTAGACCAGTTAACCCACTGTTCCTAGACCAGTTAACCCCACTGTTCCTAGACCAGTTAACCCACTGTTCCTAGACCAGTTAACCCACTGTTCCTAGACCAGTTAACCCACTGTTCCTAGACCAGTTAACCCACTGTTCCTAGGCCAGTTAACCCACTGTTCCTAGGCCAGTTAACCCACTGTTCCTAGGCCAGTTAACCCACTGTTCCTAGGCCAATTAACCCACTGTTCCTAGGCCAGTTAACCCACTGTTCCTAGGCCAGTTAACCCACTGTTCCTAGGCCAGTTAACCCACTGTTCCTAGGCCAGTTAACCCACTGTTGCTAGACCAGTTAACCCACTGTTCCTAGACCAGTTAACCCCACTGTTCCTAGACCAGTTAACCCACTGTTCCTAGGCCAGTTAACCCACTGTTCCTAGGCCAGTTAACCCACTGTTCCTAGGCCAGTTAACCCACTGTTCCTAGGCCAGTTAACCCACTGTTCCTAGGCCATCATTGTAAATAAGAATTTGTTCTTAACTGACTTGCCTAGTAAAATAAAGGTACAAATTTAAATTTTTAAAAGTCCCACACAAAAGGTGGTGTTAGCAATTCAACATTGTATAAAAACGTTATTATTTTAGCTAATCTCTGTTAATCCAGAACTAAAATCATTCTTCGGTAGTATGTCCCCGAGAGCATCCATTGCTCCCAACAAACCCAACAAAGCCACATGCACTGACAGACAGACATGTTGCGAAGCCAACCAGACTAAAACGTGACAGATGAGGATGTTCTCGTCTATCAATTTGTTCGGCTTTGTTCTCCCGTCTCGGTGAAAGATGGCCGTTCATAAAGATGTGAAACTCTCCCCAGGCTCCTCTCCGTGGGTCTATTCCCACAACTATAATAATATAATAATAATAATAATATATAATAATAATATAATAATAATAATATATAATAATATAATAATAATAATATATAATAATATAATAATAATATATAATAATATAATAATAATAATATATAATAATATAATAATAATATATAATAATATAATAATAATAATATATAATAATATAATAATAATAATATATAATAATAATATAATAATAATAATATATAATAATATAATAATAATATATAATAATATAATAATAATAATATATAATAATATAATAATAATATATAATAATATAATAATAATAATATATAATAATATAATAATAATAATATATAATAATATAATAATAATAATATATAATAATATAATAATAATATATAATAATATAATAATAATAATATATAATAATATAATAATATATACTCACGGATGTTACGCTTTATTGGTCCGTTTGCTGTGGTAGAATCAGAGAACCCACAACCACAGAATCCTCAACCACAGAATCCTCAACCACAGAATCCTCAACCACAGAATCCTCAACCACAGAATCCTCAACCACAGAATCCTCAACCACAGAATCCTCAACCACAGAATCCTCAACCACAGAATCCTCAACCACAGAATCCTCAACCACAGAATCCTCAACCACAGAATCCTCAACCACAGAATCCTCAACCACAGAATCCACAACCACAGAACCCACAACCACAGAATCCTCAACCACAGAATCCTCAACCACAGAATCCTCAACCACAGAACCCACAACCACAGAATCCTCAACCACAGAATCCTCAACCACAGAATCCTCAACCACAGAATCCTCAACCACAGAATCCTCAACCACAGAATCCACAACCACAGAATCCTCAACCACAGAATCCTCAACCACAGAATCCTCAACCACAGAACCCACAACCACAGAATCCTCAACCACAGAATCCACAACCACAGAATCCTCAACCACAGAATACTCAACCACAGAATCCTCAACCACAGAATCCACAACCACAGAATCCTCAACCACAGAATCCTCAACCACAGAATCCTCAACCACAGAATCCTCAACCACAGAATCCTCAACCACAGAATCCACAACCACAGAATCCACAACCACAGAATCCTCAACCACAGAATCCTCAACCACAGAATCCTCAACCACAGAATCCTCAACCACAGAATCCACAACCACAGAATCCACAACCACAGAATCCTCAACCACAGAATCCTCAACCACAGAATCCTCAACCACAGAACCCACAACCACAGAATCCTCAACCACAGAATCCTCAACCACAGAATCCTCAACCACAGAATCCTCAACCACAGAATCCTCAACCACAGAATCCTCAACCACAGAATCCTCAACCACAGAATCCACAACCACAGAATCCTCAACCACAGAATCCTCAACCACAGAATCCTCAACCACAGAATCCTCAACCACAGAACCCACAACCACAGAATCCTCAACCACAGAATCCACAACCACAGAATCCTCAACCACAGAATCCTCAACCACAGAATCCTCAACCACAGAATCCACAACCACAGAATCCTCAACCACAGAATCCTCAACCACAGAATCCTCAACCACAGAATCCTCAACCACAGAATCCTCAACCACAGAATCCACAACCACAGAATCCTCAACCACAGAATCCACAACCACAGAATCCTCAACCACAGAATCCTCAACCACAGAATCCTCAACCACAGAATCCTCAACCACAAAATCCTCAACCACAGAATCCTCAACCACAGAATCCTCAACCACAGAATCCACAACCACAGAATCCTCAACCACAGAATCCACAACCACAGAATCCTCAACCACAGAATCCTCAACCACAGAATCCTCAACCACAGAATCCTCAGAAACCGCTGGTTGGTCGTCTGAAACCTGCGTATGTTCAAAACATTGGCTCCTCTACAGGAAGATGGGTTGGGCCTAACGATGGACCTGAGCTGGTTGGCTGATGGTTGGGCCTAACGATGGACCTGCGCTAGTTGGCTGATGGGTTGGGCCTAACGATGGACTTGAGCTGGTTGGCTGATGGTTGGGCCTAACGATGGACCTGCGCTAGTTGGCTGATGGGTTGGGCCTAACGATGGACCCGCGCTGGTTGGCTGATGGTTGGGCCTAACGATGGACCTGAGCTGGTTGGCTGATGGTTGGGCCTAACGATGGACCTGAGCTGGTTGGCTGATGGTTGGGCCTAACGATGGACCTGCGCTGGTTGGCTAATGGTTGGGCCTAACGATGGACCTGCGCTGGTTGGCTGATGGTTGGGCCTAACGATGGACCTGCGCTGGTTGGCTAATGGTTGGGCCTAACGATGGACCTGCGCTGGTTGGCTGATGGTTGGGCCTAACGATGGACCTGCGCTGGTTGGCTGATGGTTGGGCCTAACGATGGACCTGCGCTGGGTGGCTGATGGGTTGGGCCTAACGATGGACCTGCGCTGGTTGGCTGATGGTTGGGCCTAACGATGGACCTGCGCTGGTTGGCTGATGGTTGGGCCTAACGATGGACCTGTGCTGGTTGGCTGATGGTTGGGCCTAACGATGGACCTGCGCTGGTTGGTTGATGGTTGGGCCTAACAATGGACCTGAGCTGGTTGGCTGATGGGTTGGGCCTAACGATGGACCTGCGCTGGTTGGCTGATGGTTGGGCCTAACGATGGACCTGAGCTGGTTGGCTGATGGTTGGGCCTAACGATGGACCTGCTCTGGTTGGCTGATGGTTGGGCCTAACGATGGACCTGCGCTGGTTGGCTGATGGGTTCGGCCTAACGATGGACCTGCTCTGGTTGGCTGATGGTTGGGCCTAACGATGGACCTGCGCTGGTTGGCTGATGGTTGGGCCTAACGATGGACCTGAGCTGGTTGGCTGATGGTTGGGCCTAACGATGGACCTGCTCTGGTTGGCTGATGGTTGGGCCTAACGATGGACCTGCGCTGGTTGGCTGATGGTTGGGCCTAACGATGGACCTGCGCTGGTTGGTTGATGGTTGGGCCTAACAATGGACCTGAGCTGGTTGGCTGATGGGTTGGGCCTAACGATGGACCTGCGCTGGTTGGCTGATGGTTGGGCCTAACGATGGACCTGAGCTGGTTGGCTGATGGTTGGGCCTAACGATGGACCTGCTCTGGTTGGCTGATGGTTGGGCCTAACGATGGACCTGCGCTGGTTGGCTGATGGGTTCGGCCTAACGATGGACCTGCTCTGGTTGGCTGATGGTTGGGCCTAACGATGGACCTGCGCTGGTTGGCTGATGGTTGGGCCTAACGATGGACCTGAGCTGGTTGGCTGATGGTTGGGCCTAACGATGGACCTGAGCTGGTTGGCTGATGGTTGGGCCTAACGATGGACCTGAGCTGGTTGGCTGATGGTTGGGCCTAACGATGGACCTGAGCTGGTTGGCTGATGGTTGGGCCTAACGATGGACCTGAGCTGGTTGGCTGATGGTTGGGCCTAACGATGGACCTGCTCTGGTTGGCTGATGGTTGGGCCTAACGATGGACCTGAGCTGGTTGGCTGATGGTTGGGCCTAACGATGGACCTGCTCTGGTTGGCTGATGGTTGGGCCTAACGATGGACCTGCGCTGGTTGGCTGATGGGTTGGGCCTAACGATGGACCTGAGCTGGTTGGCTGATGGTTGGGCCTAACGATGGACCTGCGCTGGTTGGCTGATGGGTTGGGCCTAACGATGGACCTGCGCTGGTTGGCTGATGGTTGGGCCTAACGATGGACCTGCGCTGGTTGGCTGATGGTTGGGCCTAACGATGGACCTGCGCTGGTTGGCTGATGGTTGGGCCTAACGACGGACCTGCACTGGCTGGCTGATGGTTGGGCCTAACGATGGACCTGAGCTGGTTGGCTGATGGTTGGGCCTAACGATGGACCTGCGCTGGTTGGCTGATGGTTGGGCCTAACGATGGACCTGCGCTGGTTGGCTGATGGTTGGGCCTAACGATGGACCTGCGCTGGTTGGCTGATGGTTGTATATATATTAAGTACTACTGCAGTAGTTAGGAGAGTTGATAATAGTTGTATATATATATTAAGTACTACTGCAGTAGTTAGGAGTGTTGATAATAGTTGTATATATATTAAGTACTACTGCAGTAGTTAGGAGTGTTGATAATAGTTGTATATATATTAAGTACTACTGCAGTAGTTAGGAGAGTTGATAATAGTTGTATATATATTAAGTACTACTGCAGTAGTTAGGAGAGTTGATAATAGTTGTATATATATTAAGTACTACTGCAGTAGTTAGGAGAGTTGAACACATTGCATTATTGTGATGGATGATGGTAGGAACACACAGCCTGAACACACAGCCTGAACACACAGCCTGGACACACAGCCTGGACACACAGCCTGAACACACAGCCTGGACACACAGCCTGAACACACAGCCTGAACACACAGCCTGGACACACAGCCTGAACACACAGCCTGGACACACAGCCTGGACACACAGCCTGGACACACAGCATGAACACACAGCCTGAACACACAGCCTGGACACACAGCATGAACACACAGCCTGGACACACAGCCTGGACACACAGCCTGGACACACAGCCTGAACACACAGCCTGGACACACAGCCTGAACACACAGCCTGGACACACAGCCTGAACACACAGCCTGAACTCACAGCCTGGACACACAGCCTGGACACACAGCCTGGACACACAGCCTGAACACACAGCCTGGACACACAGCCAGAACACACAGCCTGAACACACAGCCTGGACACACAGCCTGAACACACAGCCTGAACACACAGCCTGGACACACAGCCTGGACACACAGCCTGGACACACAGCATGAACACACAGCCTGAACACACAGCCTGAACACACAGCCTGGACACACAGCCTGGACACACAGCCTGAACACACAGCCTGGACACACAGCCTGAACACACAGCCTGAACACACAGCCTGGACACACAGCCTGGACACACAGCCTGGACACACAGCCTGGACACACAGCCTGAACACACAGCCTGAACACACAGCCAGGATACACAGCCTGAACACACATCCTGGACACACAGCCTGAACACACAGCATGGATCTGAATTCGACAAGCTCAGCTTTTCCCTCCTCAGGCGTGTCGAGGCCCACATTCGGTTTACTGAGAAAGATCTTTATAAAATATTTTTTAAGTACAATATAGCAAACTATGGAAAATGATCACCAGGGAAATCATGTTGGTGTCTGTAGTCGAGAGCCTCAAACCAGGGTACTCTCCACTTTAAACAGTTACCTACAACTAGACGTGCACGTTTGTCCAAAAGAAGTCTATAGAGATCATTAGAGGTTGACCCAGTCTTCACTTTCAGAGCATTCCAGTGTCCTGGGTCTTAAATTCTAGTCCTGGTTGTTAGAGAACATGCCCAGGCTCGACTCCCTGGTTAATCATGATGCCGGAGTCAGCCGGAGACTCCCGTCAGGGACACACATATCAGTCACAGTGTGGGAGGGAGATGGGAATGGACCTAGGGCTGGGAATGGACCTAGGGCTGGGAATGGACCTAGGGCTGGGAATGGACTTTAGGGTGCTTATGAGTAGTGAGTGATCCCAGGGTGCTTTAGGAGTAGTGAGTGATCCCAATGTGCTTTATGAGTAGTGAGAGATCCCAGGGTGCTTTATGAGTAGTGAGTGATCCCAGGGTGCTTTATGAGTAGTGAGTGATCCCAAGGTGCTTTATGTGTAGTGAGTAGTGATCCCAGGGTGCTTTATGAGTAGTGAGTAGTGATCCCAGGGTGCTTTATGAGTAGTGAGTGATCCCAGGGTGCTTTATGAGTAGTGAGTGATCCCAGGGTGCTTTATGAGTAGTGAATGATCCTAGGGTGCTTTATGAGTAGTGAGTGATCCCAGGGTGCTTTATGAGTAGTGAGTGATCCCAGGGTGCTTTATGAGTAGTGAGGAGTGATCCCAGGGTGCTTTATGAGTAGTGAGTGATCCCAGGGTGCTTTATGTGTAGTGAGTGATCCTAGGGTGCTTTATGAGTAGTGAGTGATCCCAGGGTGCTTTATGAGTAGTGAGGAGTGATCCCAGGGTGCTTTATGAGTAGTGAGTGATCCCAAGGTGCTTTATAAGTAGTGAGTGATCCCAGGGTGCTTTATGAGTAGTGAGTGATCCCAGGGTGCTTTTTGAGTAGTGAGTGATCCTAGGGTGCTTTATGAGTAGTGAGTGATCCCAGGGTGCCTCATGAGTAGTGAGTGATCCCAGGGTGCTTTATGAGTAGTGAGGAGTGATCCCAGGGTGCTTTATGAGTAGTGAGTGATCCCAGGGTGCTTTATGAGTAGTGAGTGATCCCAGGGTGCTTTATGAGTAGTGAGTGATCCTAGGGTGCTTTATGAGTAGTGAGTGATCCCAGGGTGCTTTATGAGTAGTGAGTGATCCTAGGGTGCTTTATGAGTAGTGAGTAGTGATCCCAGGGTGCTTTATGAGTAGTGAGTGATCCCAGGGTGCTTTATGAGTAGTGAGTGATCCCAGGGTGCTTTATGAGTAGTGAGTGATCCTAGGGTGCTTTATGAGTAGTGAGTGATCCCAGGGTGCTTTATGAGTAGTGAGTGATCCTAGGGTGCTTTATGAGTAGTGAGTGATCCCTAGGGTGGCAACACACACACATTCTAAGTGATGTCAATGGGTCTTTCTCCATTCTGATTGGTTAAGAGCTGCTAACATGATTCAGGCCCAACTTGCTAAGAAAAAGAAAAACTAGATGTTTGCATCCCTATGGGGTAGGGCACTACTTTAGACCAGAGCCCTATGGGGTAGGGCACTACTTTAGACCAGAGCCCTATGGGGTAGGGCACTACTTTAGACCAGAGCCCTATGGGGTAGGGCACTACTTTAGACCAGAGCCCTATGGGATAGGGCACTACTTTAGACCAGAGCCCTATGGGGTAGGGCACTACTTTAGACCAGAGCCCTATGGGATAGGGCACTACTTTAGACCAGAGCCCTATGGGGTAGGGCACTACTTTAGACCAGAGCCCTATGGGATAGGGCACTACTTTAGACCAGAGCCCTATGGGTTAGGGCACTACTTTAGACCAGAGCCCTATGGGATAGGGCACTACTTTAGACCAGAGCCCTATGGCGTAGGGCACTACTTTTGACCAGAGCCCTATGGGATAGGGCACTACTTTAGACCAGAGCCCTATGAGGTAGGGCACTACTTTAGACCAGAGCCCTATGGGATAGGGCACTACTTTAGACCAGAGCCCTATGGGGTAGGGCACTACTTTAGACCAGAGCCCTATGGGGTAGGGCACTAATTTAGACCAGAGCCCTATGGGATAGGGCACTACTTTAGACCAGAGCCCTATGGGATAGGGCACTACTTTAGACCAGAGCCCTATGGTGTAGGGCACTACTTTTGACCAGAGCCCTATGGGATAGGGCACTACTTTGACCAGAGCCCTATGGGATAGGGCACTACTTTAGACCAGAGCCCTATGGGATAGGGCACTACTTTACACCAGAGCCCTATGGGATAGGGCACTACTTTAGACCAGAGCCCTATGGGGTAGGGCACTACTTTTGACCAGAGCCCTATGGGGTAGGGCACTACTTTAGACCAGAGCCCTATGGGGTAGTGCACTACTTTTGACCAGAGCCCTATGGGGTAGGGAATATGGTGCCATTTGAGAGCCCTATGGGACAGAACGGCCTGATTGTCAATATGTCTAGGCTACACAGGAAATGTTCCGTAGGCCTACAGTAGACTACACAGCAAGTGTTCAATATGCCTAGGCTACATGGATAGTGTTCAATATGCCTAGGCTACATGGATAGTGTTCAATATGCCTAGGCCTAGGCTACATGGATAGTGTTCAATATGCCTAGGCTATATGGGAAGTGTTCAATATATCTAGGCTATATGGATAGTGTTCAATATGCATGGATAGTGTTCAATATGCCTAGGCTACATGGATAGTGTTCAATATGCCTAGGCTACATGGATAGTGTTCAATATGTCTAGGCTACATGGATAGTGTTCAATATGTCTAGGCTACATGGGAAGTGTTCAATATGTCTAGGCTACATGGATAGTGTTCGATATGCCTAGGCTACATGGATAGTGTTCAATATGCCTACAGTAGGCTCCATGGGTAGTGTTCAATATGCCTAGGCTACATGGCTAGTGTTCAATATGCCTAGGCTACATGGCTAGTGTTCAATATGCCTAGGCTACATGGCTAGTGTTCAATATGCCTAGGCTACATGGCTAGTGTTCAATATGCCTAGGCTACATGGCTAGTGTTCAATATGCCTAGGCTACATGGCTAGTGTTCAACATGCCTAGTGTTCAATATGCTAGGCATGGATAGTGTTCAATATATCTAGGCTACATGGGAAGTGTTCAATATGTCTAGGCTACATGGATAGTGTTCGATATGCCTAGGCTATATGGATAGTGTTCAATAAGCCTAGGCCTAAGCTATATGCTACACGCCACAGATTCAGACAGTACTTCTAAGGAGAAACTGCAGCGCGTGAGGACATCTGCTGTCCACCTTTCATTACTCTGGTCCAGAGTGAGCCAAGGAAGACGCTATCTGTTACACAAGGCATAATCTTTGGTCTGCATTACAGTTGTTTTGATAAGACCATTAAAAAAATAATTTTAAAAAAATTACACAAAATCATCCTTTGCAAGATTGTATGTTGATAAAAGAAAGTACCCTGCCTAGCCTAATAAACATATATCATAAACACATCGGGGAATGCCCAGTCCTCTGGACGGGGAAGGAAACACAGGGGGATTTATTTTCCCTCTCGTTAAAATGTTGTTTTATTGGGGAAAGAGGCAGATCTCTAAATCAAACATGTTAAACAACTATCACATAAAAAAACCTCTGGACAGATTAGAATGGTTGGTCAACATGGGGGGGAAGAAAAAAAAACACAGCTGAGATATCTTCACAAGACGGGATGCTCCAGAGCGCCACAGGGTGATAAACAAGTAGCTAGCTAGTAGCTACTGCCTCTCTAGAGAATCACTTTGCCATCACAAAGCCAAGTTACAGAGATGATTAACTAAATTACAAAGCTAAATTATTTTTTTTGTCATTCGACTTCCTGCTGTCCATCGTCATTAGTTTGAGACACCCTGTCGTCTGTACCAGCTGGCAGAGTGAGTCACGACTCAGTGAGTACCCTCTCTTCATTCTCCCCAGAGAGACTCAGTGAGTACCCTCTCTTCATTCTCCCCAGAGAGACTCAGTGAGTACCCTTTCTTCATTCTCCCCAGAGACACTCAGTGAGTACCCTCTCTTCATTCTCCCCAGAGAGACTCAGTGAGTACCCTCTCTTCATTCTCCCCAGAGAGACTCAGTGAGTACCCTCTCTTCATTCTCCCCAGAGAGACTCAGTGAGTACCCTCTCTTCATTCTCCCCAGAGAGACTCAGTGAGTACCCTCTTCATTCTCCCCAGAGAGACTCAGTGAGTACCCTCTCTTCATTCTCCCCAGAGAGACTCAGTGAGTACCCTCTCTTCATTCTCCCCAGAGAGACTCAGTGAGTACCCTCTCTTCATTCTCCCCAGAGAGACTCAGTGAGTACCCTCTCTTCATTCTCCCCCAGAGAGACTCAGTGAGTACCCTCTCTTCATTCTCCCCAGAGAGACTCAGTGAGTACCCTCTCTTCATTCTCCCCAGAGAGACTCAGTGAGTACCATCTCTTCATTCTCCCCAGAGAGACTCAGTGAGTACCGTCTCGTCACTCTACCTCATCTACATGTCAATACTTTACCACGGTGTACCCTGCAGTATGTAGAATACAGCCAGAGAGACTCAGTGAGTACCCTCTCTTCATTCTCCCCAGAGAGACTCAGTGAGTACTGTCTCTTCATTCTCCCCAGAGACTCAGTGAGTACCCTCTCTTCATTCTCCCCAGAGAGACTCAGTGAGTACTGTCTCTTCATTCTCCCCAGAGACTCAGTGAGTACCCTCTCTTCATTCTCCCCAGAGAGACTCAGTGAGTACCCTCTCTTCATTCTCCCCAGAGAGACTCAGTGAGTACCCTCTCTTCATTCTCCCCAGAGACTCAGTGAGTACCCTCTCTTCATTCTCCCCAGAGAGACTCAGTGAGTACCCTCTCTTCATTCTCCCCAGAGAGACTCAGTGAGTACCGTCTCGTCACTCTACCTCATCTACATGTCAATACTTTACCACGGTGTACCCTGCAGTATGTAGAATACAGCCAGAGAGTCTCAGTGAGTACCCTCTCTTCATTCTCCCCAGAGAGACTCAGTGAGTACTGTCTCTTCATTCTCCCCAGAGAGACTCAGTGAGTACCCTCTCTTCATTCTCCCCAGAGAGACTCAGTGAGTACTGTCTCTTCATTCTCCCCAGAGAGACTCAGTGAGTACCCTCTCTTCATTCTCCCCAGAGAGACTCAGTGAGTACCCTCTCTTCATTCTCCCCAGAGAGACTCAGTGAGTACCCTCTCTTCATTCTCCCCAGAGACTCAGTGAGTACCCTCTCTTCATTCTCCCCAGAGAGACTCAGTGAGTACCCTCTCTTCATTCTCCCCAGAGAGACTCAGTGAGTACCGTCTCTTCATTCTCCCCTACATGAGACTCAGTGAGTACCCTGCTCTTCATTCTCCCCAGAGAGACTCAGTGAGTACCCTCTCTTCATTCTCCCCAGAGAGACTCGGTGAGTACCCTCTCTTCATTCTCCCCAGAGAGACTCAGTGAGTACCCTCTCTTCATTCTCCCCAGAGAGACTCAGTGAGTACCGTCTCTTCATTCTCCCCAGAGAGACTCAGTGAGTACCCTCTCTTCATTCTCCCCCAGAGAGACTCAGTGAGTACCCTCTCTTCATTCTCCCCAGAGAGACTCAGTGAGTACCGTCTCTTCATTCTCCCCAGAGAGACTCAGTGAGTACCGTCTCTTCATTCTCCCCAGAGAGACTCGGTGAGTACCCTCTCTTCATTCTCTCCAGAGAGACTCGGTGAGTACCCTCTCTTCATTCTCCCCAGAGAGACTCAGTGAGTACCCTCTCTTCATTCTCCCCAGAGAGACTCAGTGAGTACCGTCTCTTCATTCTCCCCAGAGAGACTCAGTGAGTACCCTCTCTTCATTCTCCCCAGAGAGACTCAGTGAGTACAGTCTCTTCATTCTCCCCAGAGAGACTCAGCGAGTACCCTCTCTTCATTCTCCCCAGAGAGACTCAGTGAGTACCCTCTCTTCATTCTCCCCAGAGAGACTCAGTGAGTACCCTCTCTTCATTCTCCCCAGAGAGACTCAGTGAGTACCCTCTCTTCATTCTCCCCAGAGAGACTCAGTGAGTACCCTCTCTTCATTCTGACTTTGTGAGAAACTATTGCATTACATACACTACTGTACAATATGACCCATCCTCTCACAGCTACACTGTGGCCCCATCCTCTCACAGCTACACTGTGGCCCATCCAGACTCAGTGAGCTACACTGTGGCCCATCCTCTCACAGCTACACTGTGGCCCCATCCTCTCACAGCTACAGGCCCATCCTCTCACAGCTACACTGTGGCCCCATCCTCTCACAGCTACACTCGATCCTCTCACAGCTACACTGTGGCCCCATCCTCTCACAGCTACACTGTGGCCCCATCCTCTCACAGCTACACTGTGGCCCATCCTCTCACAGCTACACTGTGGCCCCATCCTCTCACAGCTACACTGTGGCCCCATCCTCTCACAGCTACACTGTGGCCCCATCCTCTCACAGCTACACTGTGGCCCATCCTCTCACAGCTACACTGTGGCCCCATCCTCTCACAGCTACACTGTGGCCCCATCCTCTCACAGCTACACTGTGGCCCCATCCTCTCACAGCTACACTGTGACCCCATCCTCTCACAGCTACACTGTGGCCCCATCCTCTCACAGCTACACTGTGGCCCATCCTCTCACAGCTACACTGTGGCCCCATCCTCTCACAGCTACACTGTGGCCCCATCCTCTCACAGCTACACTGTGGCCCCATCCTCTCACAGCTACACTGTGGCCTATCCTCTCACAGCTACACTGTGGCCCCATCCTCTCACAGCTACACTGTGACCCCATCCTCTCACAGCTACACTGTGGCCCCATCCTCTAACAGCTACACTGTGGCCCATCCTCTAACAGCTACACTGTGGCCCCATCCTCTCACAGCTACACTGTGGCCCCATCCTCTAACAGCTACACTGTGGCCCATCCTCTCACAGCTACACTGTGGCCTCATCCTCTCACACCAACCAAGTCACCAGTCACCGCGTAGGACACGAGCCGCTACCGCGTAGGACACGAGCCGCCACCGCTACAGGACACGAGTCGCCACCGCTAGGACACGAGTCGCCACCGCGTAGGACACCATCCGCCACCGCGTAGGACACGAGTCGCCACCGCGTAGGACACGAGCTACCGCGTGGACACGAGCCGCCGCCAACCAAGGACACCAGCCGCCGCGTAGGACACGAGTCAGTGCCGCGTAGGACACGAGTCAGTGCCGCGTAGGACACGAGTCAGTGCCGCGTAGGACACGAGTCAGTGCCGCGTAGGACACGAGTCAGTGCCGCGTAGGACACGAGTCAGTGCCGCGTAGGACACGAGTCAGTGCCGCGTAGGACACGAGTCAGTGCCGCGTAGGACACGAGTCAGTGCCGCGTAGGACACGAGTCAGTGCCGCGTAGGACACGAGTCAGTGCCGCGTAGGACACGAGTCAGTGCCGCGTAGGACACGAGTCAGTGCCGCGTAGGACACGAGTCAGTGCCGCGTAGGACACGAGTCAGTGCCGCGTAGGACACGAGTCAGTGCCGCGTAGGACACGAGTCAGTGCCGCGTAGGACACGAGTCAGTGCCGCGTAGGACACGAGTCAGTGCCGCGTAGGACACGAGTCAGTGCCGCGTAGGACACGAGTCAGTGCCGCGTAGGACACGAGTCAGTGCCGCGTAGGACACGAGTCAGTGCCGCGTAGGACACTGTAGAGGGAAAGTCACGCCAGGAGGCTGAGGATATCAAATGTTTAACCTGAAACTGAAAGCTGCCAGCATGGATCCAATTAAGAGGCAGTGCCAAGCGCGAACGAGAGAGAGGGAGACTGAAGAGAGAGAGAGAGAGACTGAAGAGAGAGAGAGACTGAAGAGAGAGAGAGAGAGACTGAAGAGAGAGAGAGAGAGAGAGAGAGAGAGAGAGACTGAAGAGAGAGAGAGAGACTGAGAGAGAGAGAGAGAGACTGAGAGAGAGAGAGAGAGAGGAAGAGAGAGAGAGAGAGAGAGAGAGGAAGAGAGAGAGAGAGAGAGAGAGAGAGAGAGAGAGAGAGAGAGAGAGAGAGAGAGAGAAGAGAGAGAGAAGAGACTGAAGAGAGAAGAGAGAAGAGAGAGAGAGAGACTGAGAGGAAGAGAGAGGAAGAGACTGAAGAGAGAGGAAGAGACTGAGAGAGAGAGACATGCCACTGAATGACGTTAAGTCTGATAGAAGTATTTATAGAGAAGTTTTAATCCTGGGTATTGGCTAAACTAAGCCCTGATGATGTGCTGCTGCAGGCCAACGTGATCTCTCCAACCAACCCCCTCAGGACAAAGCTGGGCAATGGAGCAGGCAGACAGGGAGACGGGGAGATGGGGAGACGGGCAGACATGGAGCAGGCAGACATGGAGCAGGCAGACAGGGAGACAGGCAGACATGGAGCAGGCAGACAGGGAGACATGGAGCAGGCAGACATGGAGCAGGCAGACAGGGAGACATGGAGCAGGCAGACAGGGAGACATGGAGCAGGCAGACAGGGAGACTGGCAGACATGGAGACAGGGAGACATGGAGCAGGCAGACATGGAGCAGGCAGACAGGCAGACATGGAGACAGGCAGACATGGAGCAGGCAGACAGGGAGACAGGCAGACATGGAGCAGGCAGACATGGAGCAGGCAGACAGGGAGACATGGAGCAGGCAGACAGGGAGACATGGAGCAGGCAGACAGGGAGACATGGAGCAGGCAGACAGGGAGACAGGCAGACATGGAGACAGGGAGACATGGAGCAGGCAGACATGGAGCAGGCAGACAGGGAGACATGGAGCAGGCAGACAGGGAGACATGGAGCAGGCAGACATGGAGACATGGAGCAGGCAGACAGGGAGACATGGAGCAGGCAGACAGGGAGACATGGAGCAGGCAGACAGGGAGACATGGAGCAGGCAGACAGGGAGACATGGAGCAGGCAGACGGGGAGACATGGAGCAGGCAGACGGGGAGACATGGAGCAGGCAGACAGGGAGACATGGAGCAGGCAGACAGAGAGACATGGAGCAGGCAGACAGGGAGACAGGCAGACGGGTAGACAGGCAGACGGGTAGACAGGCAGACGGGTAGACAGGCAGACAGGCAGACGGGTAGACGGGTAGACAGGCAGACGGGTAGACAGGCAGACGGGTAGACGGGTAGACAGGCAGACGGGTAGACAGGCAGACGGGTAGAAATCCTCCCTGCCCTAGGGAAAAGGTTGTGTTTTGCGGCCCACAATTCGGCAGGAACGTCTCTTTATACTTCTATAGGTCCATTTTTCAGCCAGGACTCCAGTACTCAGCTAGCTAGGACTCCAGTACTCAGCTAGCTAGGACTCCAGTACTCAGCTAGCTAGGACTCCAGTAGGACTCAGCTCAGCTAGCTAGGACTCCAGTACTCAGCTAGCTAGGACTCCAGTACTCAGCTAGCTAGGACAACAGGAGCTAGTAGGGTTTAGGACCCATCGTCAGAGGAGATGGGAAGAGGGGCAGACTGCTGCCACAATACCTAACTAAACACAGGGATGAACAGCTAGCTAGGAGTAGGTTTAGGACCCATCGTCAGAGGAGATGGGAAGAGGGGCAGACTGCTGCCACAAACTGAACTGGCTGGCGGCTTTAAACTGAACTAGGGCTGGCGTAATAACATAGATCTTAAAACTCACCCACTGAAATTCAAATAGACATATAGGCTAAGTAATAACATAGATAGGCTAAGTAATAACATAGATAGGCTAAGTAATAACGTAGATAGGCTAAGTAATAACATAGAATATGTCACAAACCTATTCATCATCCTCTCTCACCTCTCACTCAAATGAGAGCGCTTCTTTGGGATCTTCTGCATCAGATAAATGTCAGAAAGAGGATCATTTATCTGACCTACATTTTCCACCATTTCCTAGCTTACCCCCCCCAGCCTCAGTCAGCCCACCAGCAGGCTGTTTGAAGTGTAGACGTGAAACTCTAAATGTGGTGGATATATGCAATGCTCATCACTTCACCAGAGAAATGTCAGGGCTCGTTCTGTCTGTCTGTCTGTCTGTCTGTCTGTCTGTCTGTCTGTCTGTCTGTCTGTCTGTCTGTCTGTCTGTCTGTCTGTCTGTCTGTCTGTCTGTCTGCCTGTCTGTCTGTCTGTCTGTCTGTCTGTCTGTCTGTCTGTCTGTCTGTCTGTCTGTCTGTCTGTCTGTCTGTCTGTCTGTCTGTCTGTCTGTCTGTCTGTCTGTCTGTCTGTCTGTCTGTCTGTCTGTCTGTCTCCTAACATCAGTCTCTGTATGAGGAGAGATACTGTGTTCAAGAGGGATGAAAGGAGAGCGCTCAGATCAAACACACTTTTCTCATTGTAGACAACAAACGTCCCCAGAGAACTCATTTTCTGCTCATGTCCATCCTAATGTGATTGATACCGGTGTTCTGTTCCAGGAACAGTCTCTACAGTCCTGTCTCCTCTATTGTAGGATTGACTCAGGTGTTCTGTTCTGTTCCAGGAAC
Organism: Oncorhynchus gorbuscha; assembly: GCF_021184085.1. Taxonomy (NCBI): domain Eukaryota; kingdom Metazoa; phylum Chordata; class Actinopteri; order Salmoniformes; family Salmonidae; genus Oncorhynchus; species Oncorhynchus gorbuscha. Next base: position 56,137 of record NW_025747108.1, read on the forward strand.
AGTCTCTACAGTCCTGTCTCCTCTATTGTAGGATTGATACCGGTGTTCTGTTCCAGGAACAGTCTCTACAGTCCTGTCCCCTCTATTGTAGGATTGATACCGGTGTTCTGTTCCAGGAACAGTCTCTACAGTCCCGTCTCCTCTATTGTAGGATTGATACCGGTGTTCTGTTCCAGGAACAGTCTCTACAGTCCTGTCCTCTCTATTGTAGGATTGATACCGGTGTTCTGTTCTGTTCCAGGAACAGTCTCTACAGTCCTGTCTCCTCTATTGTAGGATTGATACAGGTGTTCTGTTCCAGGAACAGTATCTACAGCCCTGTCTCCTCTATTGTAGGATTGACTCAGATGTTCTGTTCTGTTCCAGGAACAGTCTCTACAGTCCTGTCTCCTCTATTGTAGGATTGATACCGGTGTTCTGTTCCAGGAACAGTCTCTACAGTCCTGTCTCCTCTATTGTAGGATTGATACCGGTGTTCTGTTCCAGGAACAGTCTCTACAGCCCTGTCTCCTCTATTGTAGGATTGATACCGGTGTTCTGTTCCAGGAACAGTCTCTACAGTCCTGTCTCCTCTATTGTAGGATTGATACCGGTGTTCTGTTCCAGGAACAGTCTCTACAGTCCTGTCTCCTCTATTGTAGGATTGATACCGGTGTTCTGTTCCAGGAACAGTCTCTACAGTCCTGTCTCCTCTATTGTAGGATTGATACCGGTGTTCTGTTCCAGGAACAGTCTCTACAGTCCTGTCCTCTCTATTGTAGGATTGATACCGGTGTTCTGTTCTGTTCCAGGAACAGTCTCTACAGTCCTGTCTCCTCTATTGTAGGATTGACTCAGGTGTTCTGTTCTGTTCCAGGAACAGTCTCTACAGTCCTGTCCCTCTATTGTAGGATTGACTCAGGTGTTCTGTTCTGTTCCAGGAACAGTCTCTACAGTCCTGTCCTCCTCTATTGTAGGATTGACTCAGGTGTTCTGTTCTGTTCCAGGAACAGTCTCTACAGTCCTGTCTCCTCTATTGTAGGATTGACTCAGGTGTTCTGTTCTGTTCCAGGAACAGTCTCTACAGTCCTGTCTCCTCTATTGTAGGATTGATACCGGTGTTCTGTTCAGGAACAGGAACAGTCCTGTCCCTCTATTGTAGGATTGATACCGGTGTTCTGTTCCAGGAACAGTCTCTACAGTCCTGTCTCCTCTATTGTAGGATTGATACCGGTGTTCTGTTCCAGGAACAGTCTCTACAGTCCTGTCCCCTCTATTGTAGGATTGATACCGGTGTTCTGTTCTGTTCCAGGAACAGTCTCTACAGTCCTGTCTCCTCTATTGTAGGATTGATACCGGTGTTCTGTTCCAGGAACAGTCTCTACAGTCCTGTCTCCTCTATTGTAGGATTGACTCAGGTGTTCTGTTCTAGGAACAGTCTCTACAGTCCTGTCTCCTCTATTGTAGGATTGATACCGGTGTTCTGTTCTGTTCCAGGAACAGTCTCTACAGTCCTGTCCTCTCTATTGTAGGATTGACTCAGGTGTTCTGTTCTGTTCCAGGAACAGTCTCTACAGTCCTGTCCCCTCTATTGTAGGATTGACTCAGGTGTTCTGTTCTAGGAACAGTCTCTACAGTCCTGTCCTCTCTATTGTAGGATTGACTCAGGTGTTCTGTTCTGTTCCAGGAACAGTCTCTACAGTCCTGTCTCCTCTATTGTAGGATTGACTCAGGTGTTCTGTTCTGTTCCAGGAACAGTCTCTACAGTCCTGTCTCCTCTATTGTAGGATTGATACCGGTGTTCTGTTATGTTCCAGGAACAGTCCTGTCCTCTCTATTGTAGGATTGATACCGGTGTTCTGTTCCAGGAACAGTCTCTACAGTCCTGTCTCCTCTATTGTAGGATTGATACCGGTGTTCTGTTCCAGGAACAGTCTCTACAGTCCTGTCCCCTCTATTGTAGGATTGATACCGGTGTTCTGTTCTGTTCCAGGAACAGTCTCTACAGTCCTGTCTCCTCTATTGTAGGATTGATACCGGTGTTCTGTTCCAGGAACAGTCTCTACAGTCCTGTCTCCTCTATTGTAGGATTGATACAGGTGTTCTGTTCTGTTCCAGGAACAGTCTCTACAGTCCTGTCTCCTCTATTGTAGGATTGATACCGGTGTTCTGTTCCAGGAACAGTCTCTACAGTCCTGTCCCCTCTATTGTAGGATTGATACCGGTGTTCTGTTCTGTTCCAGGAACAGTCTCTACAGTCCTGTCTCCTCTATTGTAGGATTGACTCAGGTGTTCTGTTCTGTTCCAGGAACAGTCTCTACAGTCCTGTCTCCTCTATTGTAGGATTGACTCAGGTGTTCTGTTCTGTTCCAGGAACAGTCTCTACAGTCCTGTCTCCTCTATTGTAGGATTGACTCAGGTGTTCTGTTCCAGGAACAGTCTCTACAGTCCTGTCTCCTCTATTGTAGGATTGATACCAGTGTTCTGTTCCAGGAACAGTCTCTACAGTCCTGTCTCCTCTATTGTAGGGTTGATACCGGTGTTCTGTTCTGTTCCAGGAACAGTCTCTACAGTCCAGTCTCCTCTATTGTAGGATTGATACCGGTGTTTTGTTCCAGGAACAGTCTCTACAGTCCTGTCTCCTCTATTGTAGGCTTGATACAGGTGTTCTGTTCTGTTCCAGGAACAGTCTCTACAGTCCTGTCCTCTCTATGAGATGCTTTTTATCCTGGGCACTTTTGAACCCCAAAAGCCACCAATCCCCTGCATAGTGTATACAATGCTCCCAGAGGAATGTTGTGTGTGTCTCTATAGCCCTCTAGACAGCTACACTAGTCTGTCAGTCCACGGTTCTCATTACCACATACAGCCTCCTGGGAATGAAGTCTCTCTACTTCAGGATGTTGTTTTTGTTATTAAAGCAGACAGTCATTTCTGAATCCCTCTCAGTATTTCTCAAAAGGCTCCGTCAATCTGAGGAAATTAAAGGAGATGTGTAGGCCTAACAATAACAAATAATAATAGTAGTAAAAACTATAATAATAAGCATAATAATAATAATTATAAATAATAACAATTACAATAATAACCATAATAATAATAATACTAATAATAATAGTAACAATAATAATAATAACAACAATAATAATAACAATAATACTAATAATAATACTAACCACAATAATAATAACAACAACAATAATAATAATAATAATAATAACAATAATAACCACAATAATAATAATAATAACCATAATAATAATAATAATAATAACCATAATAATAACAATAATAATAACAATAATAATAATAACCATAATAATAATAATAACCATAATAATAACCATAATAATTATAACCATAATAACAATAATAATAACCATAATCATAATTATAAATAATATTAAATAACAAGTACAATAATAACCATAAATAATAATAAATACCAATTACAATAACTTATTTAATGGTTATTACTAAGTTCTAATATGGTATTAATATCAGAGGATGATCCCCTGCAGGATGGCAATAACTTCCTTATAGACAGAGAGAGAGGAAGGCAGGATTTGTCCCACAATGGGCTACTGTGAGGGAGAAACAACATGGCTTCCGCCTGGTTAAACCAGACTGCCCTCTCTCTCTCTCCATCTGACCCAGTCTCTAGCTAGTAAACCAGACTGTCCTCTCTCTCTCTTCATCTGACCCAGTCTGACCCTCTAGCTAGTAAACCAGACTGTCCATCTGACTCTCTCTCTCCATCTGACCCAGTCTCTAGCTAGTAAACCAGACTGCCCTCTCTCTCCATCTGACCCAGTCTCTAGCTAGTAAACCAGAGATCTGACCCAGTCTCCTAGTAAACCAGACTGTCCTCTCTCTCCATCTGACCCAGTCTCTAGCTAGTAAACCAGACTGTCCTCTCTCTCCATCTGACCCAGTCTCTAGCTAGTAAACCAGACTGTCCTCTCTCTCTCCATCTGACCCAGTCTCTAGCTAGTAAACCAGACTGCCCTCTCTCTCTCTCCATCTGACCCAGTCTCTAGCTAGTAAACCAGACTGCCCTCTCTCTCTCCATCTGACCCAGTCTCTAGCTAGTAAACCAGACTGCCCTCTCTCTCTCCATCTGACCCAGTCTCTAGCTAGTAAACCAGACTGCCCTCTCTCTCCATCTGACCCAGTCTCTAGCTAGTAAACCAGACTGTCCTCTCTCTCCATCTGACCCAGTCTCTAGCTAGTAAACCAGACTGTCCTCTCTCTCTCCATCTGACCCAGAGCTAGTAAACCAGACTGCCCTCTCTCTCCATCTGACCCAGTCTCTAGCTAGTAAACCAGAGTCCTCTCTCTCTCCATCTGTCTCTAGCTAGTAAACCAGACTGTCCTCTCTCTTCATCTGACCCAGTCTCTAGCTAGTAAACCAGACTGCCCTCTCTCTCTCTCCATCTGACCCAGTCTCTAGCTAGTAAACCAGACTGTCCTCTCTCTCTCTCCATCTGACCCAGTCTCTAGCTAGTAAACCAGACTGTCCTCTCTCTCTCTCTCTATCTCATTAAGACCGAAAGAAATTACACAAATTAACTTTTAACAAGGCACACCTGTTAATTGAGATACATTCCAGGTGACGACCTCTTGAAGCTGGTTGAGAGAATGCCAAGAGTGTGCAAAGCTGTCAAGGCCAAAAGGGTGGCTACTTCAAAGAATCTCAAAACTTCTTTGGTTACTACATGATTCCATATGTGTTATTTCATAGTTTTGATGTCTTCACTATTATTAAACAATGTAGAAAACCCCTTGAATGATTGGGTGTGTCCAAACTTATGACTGGTCGTGTACGTGGGCCAGTGTCTACAGGGTAGATGTTCCTGTTGGCGGCTCATCTGTGTGGACAGAAGCCATAGTAGGTCCTCAGCTGATCCATAAAGGGCAGACAACGTTCCTTTGATAGTGGGGGGTCACACAGCCCCACGGCACACAGAAACAGCCCCACACCACACACACACAGCCCCACACCACACACACACAGCCCCACACCACACAGAAACAGCCCCACACCACACAGAAACAGCCCCACACCACACAGAAACAGCCCCACACCACACAGAAACAGCCCCACACCACACAGAAACAGCCCCAGAAACACCACACAAACAGCCCCACACCACACAGAAACAGCCCCACACCACACACACACAGCCCCACACCACACAGAAACAGCCCCAGAAACACCCCACACAGTAACAGCCCCACACCACACAGAAACAGCCCCCCACAGTAACAGCCCCACACAGTAACAGCCCCACACAGTAACAGCCCCACACAGAAACAGCCCCACACAGTAACAGCCCCACACAGTAACAGCCCACACCACACAGAAACAGCCCCCACAGTAACAGCCCACACAGTAACAGCCCCACACAGTAACAGCCCCACACAGAAACAGCCCCACACAGTAACAGCCCACACAGTAACAGCCCCACACAGTAACAGCCCCACACCACACAGAAACAGCCCCACACAGTAACAGCCCACAGTAACAGCCCCACACAGTAACAGCCCACAGTAACAGCCCCACAGTAACAGCCCCACACAGTAACAGCCCCACACAGTAACAGCCCCACACAGTAACAGCCCCACACAGTAACAGCCCCACACAGTAACACAGTAACAGCCCCACAGCCCCACACAGTAACAGCCCCACACAGAAACAGCCCCACACCACACAGTAACAGCCCCACACAGTAACAGCCCCACACAGAAACAGCCCCCCCACACAGTAACAGCCCCACACAGTAACAGCCCCACAGTAACAGCCCCACACAGTAACAGCCCCACACAGTAACAGCCCCACAGTAACAGCCCCACACAGTAACAGCCCCACACAGTAACAGCCCAGTAACACACAGTAACAGCCCCACACAGTAACAGCCCCACACAGTAACAGCCCCACACAGTAACAGCCCCACACAGAAACAGCCCCACACCACACAGTAACAGCCCCACACAGTAACAGCCCCACACAGAAACAGCCCCACACCACACAGTAACAGCCCCACACTAGCGCCCTGCATGTATTTTAAGCCTGAATCCTACCCAAGCCCTACACTATCCAGGCTCGATTGCTTCTGCCAAATTTAAACCCCCGGCCCTGTCCGAAATAAGTTCCTTCCGTGTGTAAATCCATGAGCTGCTTCTGTCAGTCTGTGACTCGCTCCCTGCGCCGCTCGCTCTGCATGCACTCTGCTCATGGCGCTCTGAGTATCCATAGCAACGGCTCTGCTCAACGAAGAGACATGAGAGCAGTTGGTTACGTTGTCACTCTAAAAACTCTGACAAAACTCCAGGAACATTATTAGTTGGTGTGAAATAAAAAATCTGTGGTGTTTTATATTTGACGAGGTTGAAGGACCTCTGACACCACGTTATGATCTTAGTCCGACATGACGGGACCGGAAATGTCTCAGCTTAAGAAATGTTTGGGTTCCCCAAGCCAGGCCCCGAGTTACTGATGAAAGACAACAGGCCCGGCCCTAGTTACTGATGAAAGAAAAGAGGCCCGGCCCGGCCCTAGTTACTGATGAAAGAAAACAGGCCCGTACCCTAGTTACTGATGAAAGAAAACAGGCCTGGCCCCTAGTTACTGATGAAAGAAAACAGGCCTGTACCCTAGTTAATGATGAAAGAAAACAGGCCTGGCCCGGCCCTAGTTACTGATGAAAGTAAACAGGCCCAGCCCCTAGTTACTGATGAAAGTAAACAGCCTAGTTACTGATACAGGCCCTGAGTTACTGATGAAAGTAAACAGGTCTGGCCCCTAGTTACTGATGAAAGAAAACAGGCCCGGCCCTAGTTACTGATGAAAGAAAACAGGCCCGGCCCTAGTTACTGATGAAAGGAAACAGGCCCGGCCCTAGTTACTGATGAAAGGAAACAGGCCCGTAGGAAACCCTAGTTACTGATGAAAGACAACAGGCCTGGCCCTAGTTACTGATGAAAGACAACAGGCCTGGCCCTAGTTACTGATGAAAGACAACAGGTCCGGCCCCTAGTTACTGATGAAAGACAACAGGTCCGGCCCCTAGTTACTGATGAAAGAAAACAGGCCCGTACCTTAGTTACTGATGAAAGAAAACAGGCCCGGCACTAGTTACTGATGAAAGTAAACAGGCCCGGACCTAGTTACTGATGAAAGAAAACAGGCCCGGCCCTAGTTACTGATGAAAGAAAACAGGCCCATACCCTAGGCTGATGAAAGAAAACAGGCCCTAGTTACTGATGAAAGAAAACAGGCCCTGATGAAAGTAAACAGGCCCGGCCCTAGTTACTGATGAAAGAAAACAGGCCCTGATGAAAGTAAACAGGCCCGGCCCCTAGTTACTGATGAAAGTAAACAGGCCCGGCCCTAGTTACTGATGAAAGAAAACAGGGCCCGGCCCCTAGTTACTGATGAAAGAAAACAGGCCCGGCCCCTAGTTACTGATGGAAAACAGGCCCGGCCCCTAGTTACTGATGAAAGTAAACAGGCCCGGCCCCTAGTTACTGATGAAAGAAAACAGGCTGATGAAAGAAAACAGGGCCCTAGTTACTGATGAAAGTAAACAGGCCCGGCCCCTAGTTACTGATGCCCTAGTTACTGAAGACTGAAAGAAAACAGCCCTAGTTACTGATGAAAGAAAACGGCCCTAGTTACCCCTAGTTACTGATGAAAGTAAACAGGCCTGGCCCCTAGTTACTGATGAAAGAAAACAGGCCCGGCCCTAGTTACTGATGAAGAAAACAGGCCCGGCCCCTAGTTACTGATGAAAGAAAACAGGCCCGGCCCTAGTTACTGATGAAAGAAAACAGGCCCGGCCCTAGTTACTGATGAAAGAAAACAGGCCCGGCCCTAGTTACTGATGAAAGTAAACAGGCCCGGCCCTAGTTACTGATGAAAGTAAACAGGCCCGGCCCTAGTTACTGATGAAAGAAAATGGTAAACAGGCCCGGCCCTAGTTACTGATGGTAAACAGGCCCGGCCCCTAGTTACTGATGAAAGAAAACAGGCCCGGCCCCTGATGAAAGAAAACAGGCCCGGCCCTAGTTACTGATGAAAGTAAACAGGCCCGGCCCCTAGTTACTGATGAAAGTAAACAGGCCCGGCCCTAGTTACTGATGAAAGAAAACAGGCCCGGCCCTAGTTACTGATGAAAGAAAACAGGCCCGGCCCTAGTTACTGATGAAAGTAAACAGGCCCGGCCCTAGTTACTGATGAAAGAAAACAGGCCCGGCCCTAGTTACTGATGAAAGAAAACAGGCCCGGCCCTAGTTACTGATGAAAGTAAACAGGCCCGGCCCTAGTTACTGATGAAAGAAAACAGGCCCGGCCCTAGTTACTGATGAAAGTAAACGCCCTAGGCACGGCCCTAGTTACTGATGAAAGTGAAACAGGCCCGGCCCTAGTTACTGATGAAAGTAAACAGGCCCGGCCCTAGTTACAGCAGGCCGGCCCTAGTTACTGAGGAAGGCCCGTACCCTAAACAGGACACATTCCAGGGGCCATTAAGCCACCCTGCACCATCCACAAACAGGCCACCACAGTCAGGAAGTTTAAACAGGACACATTCCAGGGGCCATTGTCTGCATCCCAAATAGTGCACTACTTTTGGCCAGAGACCTATCAGCCCTGGTCAAAACTAGTGCACTAACTAGGAATAGGAGCCAAATTGGGATGCAAGCTACAGAGTGGGGTCCTGCTGCTGGGAAGTGACTGAGTCAACAGTGGGAGGTAGGCTTTCCCTGCTGTCACCGGGGCAATGTACCCAGACTACCCCACTAACCCATCAATGAGCCACAGTCCAACACACAGGGCAGGGTTGTGTTCATTAGGCAATAAAAACGCAATGAAAACAAGACTCAAAACAGGCCGGGGGGACTAAGAGGACATTGTCCAATGAGAAGAGCTTGTTTTGTTTTAAAGTGGAGAGGTTTCAAAACGTTGTGCCCTGATGAACGTGTGCCAGCTGAGCCACAGTCAGAGTAACAACAGTACTGCAGGGTCTGGAGGACAGGGAGCCCACTGACTAAACAGAGACCGGGTCAGTTTATTCAGACGGTTTTAATGCCAGGGACCTGGGCAGTACCACTGCTATAAACACACTGGGCAGTACCACTGTTATAAACACACTGGGCAGTACCACTGCTATAAACACACTGGGCAGTACCACTGCTATAAACACACTGGGCAGTACCACTGCTATAAACACACTGGGCAGTACCACTGTTATAAACACACTGGGCAGTACCACTGTTATAAACACACTGGGCAGTACCACTGTTATAAACACACTGGGCAGTACCACTGTTATAAACACACTGGGCAGTACCACTGTTATAAACACACTGGGCAGTACCACTGTTATAAACACGCTGGGCAGTACCACTGTTATAAACACGCTGGGCAGTACCACTGTTATAAACACACTGGGCAGTACCACTGTTATAAACACACACTGTTATAAACACGCTGGGCAGTACCACTGTTATAAACACGCTGGGCAGTACCACTGTTATAAACACGCTGGGCAGTACCACTGTTATAAACACGCTGGGCAGTACCACTGTTATAAACACGCTGGTACCACTGTTATAAACACGCTGGGCAGTACCACTGTTATAAACACGCTGGGCAGTACCACTGTTATAAACACGCTGGGCAGTACCACTGTTATAAACACGCTGGGCAGTACCACTGTTATAAACACGCTGGGCAGTACCACTGTTATAAACACGCTGGGCAGTACCACTGTTATAAACACACTGTTATAAACACACTGGGCAGTACCACTGTTATAAACACACTGGGCAGTACCACTGCTATAAACACACTGGGCAGTACCACTGTTATAAACACACTGGGCAGTACCACTGTTATAAACACACTGGGCAATACCACTGTTATAAACACACTGGGCAGTACCACTGTTAAAACACACTGGGCAGTACCACTGTTATAAACACACTGGGCAGTACCACTGTTATAAACACACTGGGCAGTACCACTGTTATAAACACACTGGGCAGTACCACTGTTATAAACACACTGGGAGTACCACTGTTATAAACACACTGGGCAGTACCACTGTTATAAACACACTGGGAAGTACCACTGTTATAAACACACTGGGCAGTACCACTGTTATAAACACACTGGGCAGTACCACTGTTATAAACACACTGGGCAGTACCACTGTTATAAACACACTGGGCAGTACCACTGTTATAAACACACTGGGCAGTACCACTGTTATAAACACACTGTACCACTGGCAGTACCACTGTTATAAACACACTGGGCAGTACCACTGTTATAAACACACTGGGCAGTACCACTGTACCACTGTTATAAACACACTGGGCAGTACCACTGTTATAAACACACTGGGCAGTACCACTGTTATAAACACACTGGGCAGTACCACTGTTATAAACACACTGGGCAGTACCACTGTTATTCCATTCTATTAATGAGGTTTGTTTCAATATATCGACTGAGTTAATGAATTCCCTTGGGTCCGAACAACCTCAGACAACACTGATCCATTGATGTGTCCCAAGCCAGCCACACATCAAGGCTGGTGAGTGATGTCACACTGCCACCCTCACAAGTAACTGAAAAAATCTAAAAACGACAACAGACCTCTCTCTATACAGGACCATGACAATGGTCATGTACTTACTGGTCATATTCGGCGTTGTCGAGGTCACAGCGGGCATCCTTGTGCTTCTGCCAGTCTCTCCCGTGTTTACATGTGGTGAGCAGCACCACGTCCTCAGAGTTATGGACGTGATATAATGCATTCCTCGTGTCTGATCCGATTCCAGTGAGGTATCGTTTCCCTTTGAACACAAGCATGTATTTCCTGTACGGTGGGATAGAGTTGTATTTTAAATAGCCCCTCTCCCCTCCGGCGCTGGGGTGGTCTTTCCCAAAAAGAGGGATGGAGACATCGAAATTGGGTCTGAAGTTCTCTGTGCCTATGCTTGCCTTGGCTAGCATGGCCTGTCCAAAGTCGAAGCCCAGATCTTCCGTGTAGTCGGGCCAAGTTCCCGAATAGAGGTTGAAGATGAGGTGATTCTTTCCGTTATTCCACAGATGCAAGTTCTGGACTTTAGTTCTGAGGTTGTGAACATACTGCGGAGACAGAATGTCCCTGTCTAGAGTGTCCAAACTCAGGACAAACAGACAAGCCTGTCCCGGGTCAGACGTATAGAACCTGGAAGCTTCAATGGAAGATAAAATATTCTGATAACTCTCGGACATCTTCTCTCCTTTCTGTTGCGGGTAAACGTAAACTTTAAATCCGTTGGTTTTGCACAAGGAAAAATCAAAGCAGAAGTCCATCCGGCAACGTTTCCCGTTATAAACTCCCGAAATGACATCCCTCTTCTGTCGTGGCGATATGTGAACATTGTACTCCTCGGTCTCCATTTGGTCCCAGGGCTGAACGGCTGCAGGGACCCAGAGAAGTGGTGCCACTGGGGACTCCCGTGGTGTCCATCGATGCTGCGGTCATCACGCCGGTTGTTGCTTCTGGATAGCGGGGTTTGCATCCCTCCACAGTACAACAACAGAATGAGACACGCACCGGCGGAGGACAGAATTAAGTACCGTTTTTTGGCCTGCATGTGTCCTTCGATCAGGGTCGAGATGTCTAGTAAATCCAACGAGCCCCGATGAAGTTTCACTCCTCTCGCCACTACTTCCAATTGAACGGCTGCGCCATCTTCCTCCAGCCAGGAAGGGTTTTGCGCTCAACACGTCCACCACCTTCTGATTCCTTTCCCCAAGCCGACGATTGATCCAGCGCATGTGGGCGATGTATAATGATCATTTACTTCTCCCCTTGTCAATAGTTATGGTGAACAGTGGCTATCTTCCAGCACTTAAAGAGTAGACTACCTTCCTGGTAAGTTGGGGATTGAAGATGCACCCGGACCTTACATTTCTTTATGCTATTAGCGGGTTCATCTTCAGTGTTTCATCTGCCTGTATGACAAAAGAAGCAGACACTTTCTTGCTTTGTAGCCTAAACGCTCCAGCAGCACACAATCACAATGTTCTGGCCAGCTACACAGGGCGACAAGAATGTAGCCAACTTGACTAGCTTGCCCAAACATCCAGAGATTCAGGACTCACATTATAACGGTCCGTGTTGAACTGCTCCATGGTCCAAACGAACGATATAACATAATGTGCCAAGCCTGCTATTCTGCAATTCAATAAATAAGTTGAAAGCAATTCGACTTAGCAGCATTCACAACACTCTCTCTCTTCACTCTCCCTAGTCCAAGGAAAGACAACTCAGTCTCTTGAAGCGTCGGGAAATTATTGTTATACATTTTAAAGAAACATATCCGTCACATATCCCAATTGTAAAAAAAAAAAATGTTTGGTGAGTTGTTCTGGATCTCACACAGAGGCATTCCAACCCTACGGCGTCTGATGACGATATGACGTTCTTCCATGACGCACTGGGCTTTTCATTGGTTCGCGTCATATCCCGAAATAGGCGGGGCTTCCGCATCCCATTCACAACTGGAGACCCGCCAAGAGTAACCTCACCCTGGAGGTTAGAGATGCATGGCAGGGTTTCTCTATTGCATTGCTTTTATTTTAAATATATCTCATTTTAACAGCACATTTTGGTTCGACCTCTCCTGTTAAATAATAAACTGTTATTTATTTATTCATCTTGCTCCTTTGCACCCCAGTATCTCTACTTGCACATTCATCTTCTGCACATCTACCTTTCCAATGTTTAATTTCTATATTGTAATTACACCGTCACCATGGCCTATTTATTGCCTTAACTCCCTTATCTTACCTCATTTGCACACGCTGTATATAAACTTTTCACTTTCTTTTGTTCTACTGTATTATTGACTGTATGTTTTGTTTATTGCATGTGTAACTCTGTGTTGTTGTATGTGCGAACTGCTTTGCTTTATCTTGGCCAGGTTGCAGTTGCAAATGAGAACTTGTTCTCAACTGGCCTACCTGGTTAAATAAAGGTGAAATAAAAATAAAAACAAACACACATTTCTAACTCATTTTCATTCATCCTCGTGATGATGGTCTAGACTATATTCTCATGTATACTTTTGCAAATGCAGATTACAGACAAAACTGCTTCCTTTTGATTTTCAGCTCATACTGGGGCTCAAACCCAGGAGCTCTGCTCACAAACACACCGTGACTGACCACCCTTCTAAGCATCTTATCCAGCCGTCAGCCGAAAAGCTAGCTACCGGAGCCATTCAGCTAGCTACCGGAGCCATTCAGCTAGGAGCCATTCAGCTAGCTACCGGAGCCATTCAGCTAGCTACCGGAGCCATTCAGCTAGCTACCGGAGCCATTCAGGAGCCATTCAGCTAGCTACCGGAGCCATTCAGCTAGGAGCCATTCAGCTAGGAGCCATTCAGCTAGCTACCGGAGCCATTCAGCTAGCTACCGCCATTCAGCTAGGAGCCATTCAGCAGCTACCGGAGCCATTCAGCTAGCCATTCAGCTACCGGAGACATTCAGCTAGGAGCCATTCAGCTAGGAGCCATTCA
>NW_025747109.1:0-69697 GCF_021184085.1 Oncorhynchus gorbuscha
TGGTGGAGAGAGATGAGGAAGTTATGATAACCACCCACCTCTCTTCCTGGTTTCTGGTTTGAAGTGTTTGGCAGGAGGCGGACAGACATGTTCCTCAGCAGGTCGTGACACCCTCTTCATCACGACACCCCTGACACACAGGATTACATCAAAGTGGGAACAACAACGACTAGGAACCCAATTAAGGGTTTAAACAGCAGCCAATCAGCAGCTCTCAACTCCTCATCAGTCATTTTAACGTTGTAAATGAAGACCCAGCTAGTGAGAAATAGTCACAGCATTGAGGAGGATTTCCTTACATGCTGTTTAAATAGAGACCTACATTAGAACATGGCCGTTATGTCACCATGGAAACATGGCCATTATGTCACCATGGAAACACATAGGAGCTTATCGAAGCAGCCACTGGAATGTGTGGAATTAATATTCTTCCAACCCTCCCTACTTCCCTCTTCTCCTGCCCTCTCTCCTACCCTCTTCTCTCCTACCTTCCTCTCCTACCCTCTTCTCTCCTACCCTCTTCTCCTACCCTCTCTCCAACCCTCTCTCCTACTCTCCTCTCCTACCCTCTCTCCTATCCTCTCTCCTACCCTCCTCTCCTACCCTCTCTCCTATCCTCTCTCCAACCCTCTCTCCTACCCTCTCTCCTACCCTCTCTCCTACCCTCCTCTCCTACCCTCTCTCCTATCCTCTCTCCTACCCTCTCTCCTACCCTCTCTCCTACCCTCTCTCCTACCATCTTCTCCTTCCCTCTCTCCTACCATCTTCTCCTACCCTCTTCTCCTACCCTCTTCTCCTACCCTCCTCTCCTATCCTCTCTCCTACCCTCTCTCCTACCCTCTTCTCCTACACTCTCTCCTACCCTCTTCTCCTACCCTCTTCTCCTACCCTCTTCTCCTACCCTCCTCTCCTATCCTCTCTCCTACCCTCTCTCCTACCCTCTTCTCCTACACTCTCTCCTACCCTCTCTCCTACCATCTTCTCCTATCCTCTCTCCTACCCTCTCTCCTACCCTCTCTCCTTCCCTCTCTCCTACCCTCTCTCCTACCATCTTCTCCTATCCTCTCTCCTACCCTCTCTCCTACCCTCTCTCCTACCCTCTCTCCTACCATCTTCTCCTTCCCTCTCTCCTACCATCTTCTCCTACCCTCTTCTCCTACCCTCTTCTCCTACCCTCCTCTCCTATCCTCTCTCCTACCCTCTCTCCTACCCTCTTCTCCTACACTCTCTCCTACCCTCTTCTCCTACCCTCTTCTCCTACCCTCTTCTCCTACCCTCCTCTCCTATCCTCTCTCCTACCCTCTCTCCTACCCTCTTCTCCTACACTCTCTCCTACCCTCTCTCCTACCATCTTCTCCTATCCTCTCTCCTACCCTCTCTCCTACCCTCTCTCCTTCCCTCTCTCCTACCCTCTCTCCTACCATCTTCTCCTATCCTCTCTCCTACCCTCTCTCCTACCCTCTCTCCTTCCCTCTCTCCTACCCTCTCTCCTACCATCTTCTCCTATCCTCTTCTCCTACCCTCTTCTCCTACCCTCCTCTCCTATCCTCTCTCCTACCCTCTCTCCTACCCTCTTCTCCTACACTCTCTCCTACCATCTTCTCCTTCCCTCTCTCCTACCATCTTCTCCTACCCTCTTCTCCTACCCTCTTCTCCTACCCTCCTCTCCTATCCTCTCTCCTACCCTCTCTCCTACCCTCTTCTCCTACACTCTCTCCTACCCTCTCTCCTACCATCTTCTCCTACCCTCTCTCCTACCCTCTCTCCTACCCTCTCTCCTACCATCTCTCCTATCCTCTCTCCTATCCTCTCTCCTGCCCTCTCTCCTACCCTCTCTCCTATCCTCTCTCCTGCCCTCTCTCCTACCCTCTTCTCCTATGGGCTGTATAAGAGATTGTCTCCTGGATGGGAGGGAGACAGATTGTCTCCTGGATGGGAGGGAGACAGATTGTCTCCTGGCTGGGAGGGAGACAGATTGTCTCCTGGCTGGGAGGGAGACAGATTGTCTCCTGGCTGGGAGGGAGACAGATTGTCTCCTGGATGGGAGGGAGACAGATTGTCTCCTGGATGGGAGGGAGACAGATTGTCTCCTGGATGGGAGGGAGACAGATTTTCTCCTGGCTGGGAGGGAGACAGAGGAGATATAGAATATTCTCTGTCACCTCAGACTCAGGGGGGGGGGTCTCACACTTCACTGGGCTGAAAGGAAATGACTGGAGAGAGAAATGATGAGAAATGACTGGCACAGATTCATAGAGTTGTATAAAGCAGATGCATTATGTCAGTCTCAGTGTCTTCCAGTACTCTGCCAAAATAACTTTGATGAATGATGTTGCCAGTCCTAAACTCTGCCCTAGAGAGGTGTGACCCAACTGTGTATCTTTCTGTAGGCTACATAGGGCCTGGTGTTTAGGGGGTTACATGGGGCCTGGTGTTTAGGGGGTTACATGGGGCCTGGTGTTTAGGGGGTTACACGGGGCCTGGTGTTTAGGTCACACAGGGCCTGGTGTTTAGGGGGTTACATGGGGCCTGGTGTTTAGGGGGTTACACAGGGCCTGGTGTTTAGGAGGTTACACAGGGCCTGGTGTTTAGGAGGTTACACAGGGCCTGGTGTTTAGGAGGTTACACAGGGCCTGGTGTTTAGGAGGTTACACAGGGCCTGGTGTTTAGGGGGTTACACGGGGCCTGGTGTTTAGGTCACACAGGGCCTGGTGTTTAGGGGGTTACATGGGGCCTGGTGTTTAGGGGGTTACACAGGGCCTGGTGTTTAGGAGGTTACACAGGGCCTGGTGTTTAGGAGGTCACACGGGGCCTGGTGTTTAGGAGGTTACACAGGGCCTGGTGTTTAGGGGGTTACACAGGGCCTGGTGTTTAGGAGGTTACACAGGGCCTGGTGTTTAGGAGGTCACACGGGGCCTGGTGTTTAGGGGGTTACATGGGGCCTGGTGTTTAGAGATCTATACCTGTGTTTCCTGATGGACATGGCGGGTGGGCCTTAGGCCTTAGCCCAACCTGGACTCAGGGGTAGATATGTTATGCTTCATATCGTATCTATTCATTTGTGGATGTCCATTTATTTTATTTGACCTTTATTTAACTAGGCAAGTCAGTTAAGAACAAATTCTTATTTTCAATGACGGCCTAGGAACAGTGGGTTAACTGCCTGTCAGGATGTTAAAGTTATGGTCAGATTTGCCAAATTGAGGGAGAGATTTCTACGCATTTCTGTGTTTGGAGTAAAGTTTTTTCGCCTTTAATTGCACAGGTGACATGTTGGTAGAAATTAAGTAAATACCTAAAAAAAATAGTATTTCTGTTTTCTTGCGTCAAAAACATCATCCACCACTCACTTCTGGATGAGCCTTTTCTCATTCGCTTATTGCCTTATACAGCTCGTCCAATCAGATCTTAGTGCCAGCAGCACTTTGTGGTGGTAAGTAGACAGCTACGAAAGTCTACAGTTTATCATGAGGTACTCTACCTCAGGCGAGCAGCTCCTCGAGACTTCCTTAATATTAGAGCTCACACACCAGCTGTTGTTAACAAAGAGACACACACCTCCTCCGTTGAGCTGTCCTGGTCCGGGGTGAGTAGTACTTCCTGTTTACCCGACGTTGCCGTTCTGTCCTGGTCTGGGGTGAGTAGTACGTCCTGTTCCTCCGACGTTGCCGTTCTGTCCTGGTCCGGGGTGAGTAGTACTTCCTGTTTCTCCGACGTTGCCGTTCTGTCCTGGTCCGGGGGGAGTAGTACTTCCTGTTTACCCGACGTTGCTGTTCTGTCCTGGTCCGGGGGGAGTAGTACTTCCTGTTTACCCGACGTTGCCGTTCTGTCCTGGTCCGGGATGAGTAGTACTTCCTGTTCCTCCGACTCGTTGAAGTCGAACATCGGAATCCAAATCCAGGTTATTGATTGGCTGTTTTGACGATTGAAGTAGGGCCAGTTGTAAATGAGAACTTGTTCTCACCTGGCCTACCTGGTTAAATAAAGGGTTTGTGTTTTATATATATATATATAAATACCTGGTTAAATAAAGGGTTAGTGTTTTATATATATATATATAAATACCTGGTTAAATAAAGGGTTAGGGTTATATATATATATATAAATACCTGGTTAAATAAAGTGTTAGTGTTTTATATATATATATATACCTGGTTAAATAAAGGGTTAGGGTTATATATATATATATACCTGGTTAAATAAAGGGTTAGGGTTTTATATATATATATAAATACCTGGTTAAATAAAGGGTTAGGGTTATATATATATATACCTGGTTAAATAAAGGGTTAGGGTTATATATATATATATATAAATACCTGGTTAAATAAAGGGTATATATATAAATACCTGGTTAAATAAAGGGTTAGAGTTATATATATATATAAATACCTGGTTAAATAAAGGGTTAGGGTTATATATATATATATATATATATATATATATATATATACCTGGTTAAATAAAGGGTTAGGGTTATATATATATATACCTGGTTAAATAAAGGGTTAGGGTTATAAATATATATATATATTTATTTATTTTATTTTTCACCTTTATTTAACCAGGTAGGCAAGTTGAGAACAAGTTCTCATTTACAATTGCGACCTGGCCAAGATAAAGCAAAGCAGTTCGACAGATACAACGACACAGAGTTACACATGGAGTAAAACAAACATACAGTCAATAATACAGTATAAACGAGTCTATATACAATGTGAGCAAATTAGGTTAGAAGGGAGGTAAAGGCAAAAAAGGCCATGGTGGCAAAGTAAATACAATATAGCAAGTAAAACACTGGAATGGTAGTTTTGCAATGGAAGAATGTGCAAAGTAGACATAAAAATAATGGGGTGCAAAGGAGCAAAATAAATAAATAAATTAAATACAGTTGGGAAAGAGGTAGTTGTTTGGGCTAAATTATAGGTGGGCTATGTACAGGTGCAGTAATCTGTAAGATGCTCTGACAGTTGGTGCTTAAAGCTAGTGAGGGAGATAAGTGTTTCCAGTTTCAGAGATTTAAATATAAATAATATATAAATATAAATACCTGGTTAAATAAGGTGAACATTTTTTTTTAATTGACCAATAGCCTGCATCTTTAGGGATGCTCTGAGCCAGGATGCTGCCAATGGTAGATCAGTTACATCCTAACACAAGGTGAGACATCATAACATGAGCGAATCACAGTGTGTAAATGCATTTACGTCTGAGCCAGAGAGTTTTGATACTACAGTAAGTGGATGGACAGGGCATCTCTCTGGGGGGGATGAGTGGTCCTTCTGTAGCTCAGTTGGTAGAGCATGGCGCTTGTAACGCCAGGGTAGTGGGTTCGATCCCCGGGACCACCCATACGTAGAATGTATGCACACATGACTGTAAGTCGCCTTGGATAAAAGCGTCTGCTAAATGCCATATATATGACAAGTTGTTTTCAGGCATATTCTGCCACCTAGTGGAACATATGTGTACTACATCTCTGAGAATTGATTCGGGGAAGGAAAACTGATTTCAGGACGTGGGCGGATTGGCCGATTGGCCAAACTGATTTCAGGACGTGGGCGGATTGGCCGATTGGCCAAACTGATTTCAGGACGTGGGCCGATTGGCCAAACTGATTTCAGGACGTGGGCGGATTGGCCAAACTGATTTCAGGACGTGGGCGGATTGGCCGATTGGCCAAACTGATTTCAGGACGTGGGCGGATTGGCCGATTGGCCAAACTGATTTCAGGACGTTGGCGGATTGGCCGATTGGCCAAATGTCAGAGGGGCTGGGCCATGTTGGACTGAGGTGGGCTGGTCGAAAAATATAGATATATTTGGTTTAAAAAAAAATGTATTAATGATTTTTGCGCAACTTCTCTGTTTTCTATAATAATAATCTGTATTGAGCATTTGGCTGACCAATGGTGGCCGAGCTGAGGTGGTACTGAGGTGGCTGACCATTGGTGGCCTAGTTAAGGTGGCTGACCAATGGTGGCCGAGCTGAGGTGGTACTGAGGTGGCTGACCAATGGTGGCCGAGTTGAGGTGGCTGACCAATGGTGGCCGAGTTGAGGTGGCTGACCATTGGTGGCCGAGTTGAGGTGGCTGACCAATGGTGGCCGAGCTGAGGTGGTACTGAGGTGGCTGACCAATGGTGGCCGAGCTGAGGTGGTACTGAGGTGGCTGACCATTGGTGGCCTAGTTAAGGTGGCTGACCATTGGTGGCCGAGCTGAAGTGGCTGACCAATGGTGGCCGAGCTGACGTGGCGCAAATTCACATTCGAAGTCAAAAGCACATCATTAAAAAGTTGAGAGACCAACAAAAGTCTGTGTCTGTGCCTGTGCCTGTGTCTGTGTCTGTGTCTGTATGTGTCTGTGTCTGTGTCTGTGTCTGTGTCTGTGTCTGTGTCTGTGTCTGTGTCTGTGTCTGTGTCTGTGCCTGTGCCTGTGTCTGTGCCTGTGTCTGTGTGTGTCTGTGCCTGTGTGTGTGTCTGTGTCTGTGTGTGTCTGTACCTGTGCCTGTGTCTTTGCCTGTGTCTGTGCCTGTGTCTGTGTCTGTGCCTGTGCCTGTGTGTGTCTGTGTCTGTGTGTGTGTCTGTGCCTGTGTCTGTGTCTGTGTGTGGCTGTGTCTGTGCCTGTGCCTGTGCCTGTGTCTGTGCCTGTGTCTGTGTGTGTGCCTGTGTGCCTGTGTGTCTGTGTCTGTGTCTGTGTCTGTGCCCGTGTGTCTGTGTCTGTGCCCGTGTGTCTGTGCCTGTGCCTGTGTGTGTGTCTGTGGCTGTGTCTGTGCCTGTGCCTGTGCCTGTGTCTGTGTCACATGTTGTGTTGCTACTATGCTGTGTTTTCAAGTGTTGCTCCCATGTGCCTGTGCCTGTGCCTGTGCCTGTGCCTGTGCCTGTGCCTGTGCCTGTGCCTGTGCCTGTGCCTGTGCCTGTGCCTGTGCCTGTGTCTGTGTCTGTGTCTGTGCCTGTGCCCGTGCCCGTGCCCGTGACTGTGTCTGTGTCTGTGAGAAAAAGACAGATCAGTTGCTGTGGTGCAGTGGAGGTCGGGAGGAGAACAGAGAAAGACACCCACCCACACTGACACAGATCATGTAGCCCGGGGCTGGCGTTGTATTTGAATTGATTTAACCTTTATGTAACCTTCATTTAACCAGGCAGGTCAGTTAAGAACAAATTATTATTTACAATGACGGCCTACCGGAAGGGCAGAAGGCCTCCTGCGGGGACGGGGGCCTGGGATTAAACAATAACATATAGGACAAAACACACATCAACACTACATAAAGAGAACACATGGGAGCAACACATGAAAACACAGCATAGTAGCAACACAACATGTCAGCAACACACAACATGGTATTAGCACAGCATAGTAGCAACACAACACATGGTAGCAGCACAACATGGTATTAGCACAGCATAGTAGCAACACAACACATGGTAGCAGCACAACATGGTATTAGCACAGCATAGTAGCAACACAACACATGGTAGCAGCACAACATGGTATTAGCACAGCATAGTAGCAACACAACACATGGTAGCAGCACAACATGGTATTAGCACAGCATAGTAGCAACACAACACATGGTAGCAGCACAACATGGCATTAGCACAGCATAGTAGCAACACAACACATGGTAGCAGCACAACATGGTATTAGCACAGCATAGTAGCAACACAACACATGGTAGCAGCACAACATGCATTAGCACAGCATAGTAGCAACACAAAACAGGGTACAAACATTATTGGGCACAGACAACTGCACAAAGGGCAAGAAGGTAGAGACAACAGCAAGAAGGGCAAGAAGGTAGAGACAACAGCAAGAAGGGCAAGAAGGTAGAGACAACAGCAAGAAGGGCAAGAAGGTAGAGACAACAGCAAGAAGGGCAAGAAGGTAGAGACAACAGCAAGAAGGGCAAGAAGGTAGAGACAACAGCAAGAAGGGCAAGAAGGTAGAGACAACAGCAAGAAGGGCAAGAAGGTAGAGACAACAGCAAGAAGGGCAAGAAGGTAGAGACAACAGCAAGAAGGGCAAGAAGGTAGAGACAACAGCAAGAAGGGCAAGAAGGTAGAGACAACAGCAAGAAGCTAGAGACAACAGCAAGAAGCTAGAGACAACAGCAAGAAGGTAGAGACAACAGCAAGAAGGTAGAGACAACAGCAAGAAGGTAGAGACAACAGCAAGAAGGTAGAGACAACAACAAGGTGGAGACAACAGCAAGAAGGTAGAGACAACAGCGAGAAGGGCAAGAAGGTAGAGACAACAGCAAGAAGGTAGAGACAACAGCACAAAGGGCGATTGGGGTTTTGAATCTCAGTCTCTTCAGTCCAGCGAATGGGTTTCTGAATTTCTGTCTCTTCAGTCCAGTGAATACAGGACTAAGTTTGAATCCTACTACACTGGCTCTGACACTCGTCGGATGTGGCAGGGCTTGTGAACTATTACGGGCTACAAAGGGAAGCACAGCCGCGAGCTGCCCAGTGACACGAGCCTACGAGATGAGCTAAATCACTTCTATGCTCGCTTTGAGGCAAGCAACACTGAGGCATGCATGAGGGCATCGGCTGTTCCGAACGACTGTGTGATCACGCTCTCCGTAGCCGACGTGAGTAAGACCTTTAAACAGGTCAACATACACAATGCTGCAGGGCCAGACAGATTACCAGGAAGTGTACTCCGAGCTCTGACCAACTGGCAAGTGCCTTCACTGACATTTTCAAATCAAATCACATGTATTTATATAGCCCTTCGTACATCAGCTGATATCTCAAAGTGCTGTACAGAAACCCAGCCTAAAACCCACAAACAGCAAGCAATGCAGGTGTAGAAGCACGGTGGCTAGGAAAAACTCCCTAGAAAGGCCAAAACCTAGGAAGAAACCTAGAGAGGAACCAGGCACTGGGGGGTGGGCCAGTCCTCTTCTGGCTGTGCCGGGTGGAGATTATAACAGAACATGGCCAAGATGTTCAAATGTTCATAAATGACCAGCATGGTCAAATAATAATAATCACAATGGTTGTCGAGGGTGCAGAAAGTCAGCACAGCCAGGTGGACTGGGGACAACAAGGAGTCATCATGTCAGGCAGTCCTGAGGCAAGGTCCCGGGGCTCAGGTCCTCCGAGAGAGAGCAAGAAAAGATAGAAAGAAAGAAAGAAAGAAAGAAAGAAAGAAAGAAAGAAAGAAAGAAGGAAAGAAAGAAAGGGAATTAGAGAGAGCATACGGGCGGCCCGTCAGGAAGTCCAGGATCCAGTTGCAGAGGGAGGTGTTTAGTCCCAGGGTCCTTAGCTTAGTGATGAGCTTTGAGGGCACTCTGGTGTTGAACCCTGAGCTGTAGTCGATGAATAGCATTCTCACATAGGTGTTCCTTTTGTCCAGGTGGGAAAGGGCACTGTGGACAACAATAGAGATTGCATCATCTGTCGGGGCGGTATGCAAATTGGAGTGGGTCTAGGGTTTCTGGGATAATGGTGTTGATGTGAGCCATGACCAGCCTTTCAAAGCACTTCATGGCTACGGACGTGAGAGCTACGGGTCTGTAGTCAGTGTTCTTGGGACACAGGGACTATGGTGGTCTGCTTGAAACATGTTGGTATTACAGACTCGGTCAGGTATATGTTGAATATTGGCTCTCTATCCACCGGATGTGTACCAAACCGGTCTAGCAGCACAGACAGTGTGGTGGTCTCCTGGTCTCAGTAGTCTGTGGTGGTCTCCTGGTCCCCTGGTCTCCTGGTCTCAGTAATACTAGTCTTAGCAGCACAGACAGTGTGGTGGTCTCCTGGTCTCCTGGTCTCAGTAATACTAGTCTTAGCAGCACAGACAGTCTGGTGGTCTCCTGGTCTCAGTAATACTAGTCTTAGCAGCACAGACAGTCTGGTGGTCTCCTGGTCTCCTGGTCTCAGTAATACTAGTCTTAGCAGCACAGACAGTGTGGTGGTCTCCTGGTCTCAGTAATACTAGTCTTAGCAGCACAGACAGTGTGGTGGTCTCCTGGTCTCAGTAATACTAGTCTTAGCAGCACAGACAGTGTGGTGGTCTCCTGATCTCCTGGTCTCAGTAATACTAGTCTTAGCAGCACAGACAGTGTGGTGGTCCCCTGGTCTCCTGGTCTCAGTAATACTAGTCTTAGCAGCACAGACAGTGTGGTGATCTTCTGGTCTTCTGGTCTCAGTAGTCTGTGGTGGTCTCCTGGTCCCCTGGTCTCAGTAGTCTGTGGTGGTCCCCTGGTCTTCTGGTCTCAGTAGTCTGTGGTGGTCTCCTGGTCCCCTGGTCTCCTGGTCTCAGTAGTCTGTGGTGGTCCCCTGGTCCCCTGGTCTCCTGGTCTTAGTAGTCTGTGGTGGTCTCCTGGTCTCAGTAGTCTGTGGTGGTCTCCTGGTCCCCTGGTCTCCTGGTCTCAGTAGTCTGTGGTGGTCTCCTGGTCTCCTGGTCTCAGTAGTCTGTGGTGGTCCCCTGGTCTTCTGGTCTCAGTAGTCTGTGGTGGTCTCCTGGTCTTCTGGTCTCCTGGTCTTCTGGTCCCCTGGTCTTCTGGTCTCAGTAGTCTGTGGTGGTCTCCTGGTCTCCTGGTCTCAGTAGTCTGTGGTGGTCTCCTGGTCTCCTGGTCTCAGTAGTCTGTGGTGGTCTCCTGGTCTTCTGGTCTCCTGGTCTCCTGGTCTCCTGGTCTCAGTAGTCTGTGGTGGTCTCCTGGTCTCCTGGTCTCCTGGTCTCAGTAGTCTGTGGTGGTCTCCTGGTCTCCTGGTCTCAGTAGTCTGTGGTGGTCTCCTGGTCTTCTGGTCTCAGTAGTCTGTGGTGGTCTCCTGGTCTCCTGGTCTCCTGGTCTCAGTAGTCTGTGGTGGTCTCCTGGTCTCCTGGTCTCCTGGTCTCAGTAGTCTGTGGTGGTCTCCTGGTCTCAGTGGTCTGTGGTGGTCCCCTGGTCTCCTGGTCTCAGTAGTCTGTGGTGGTCCCCTGGTCTTCTGGTCTCAGTAGTCTGTGGTTGTCTCCTGGTCCCCTGGTCTCCTGGTCTCAGTAGTCTGTGGTGGTCTCCTGGTCTCCTGGTCTCCTTGTCTCAGTAGTCTGTGGTGGTCCCCTGGTCTTCTGGTCTCAGTAGTCTGTGGTGGTCCCCTGGTCTTCTGGTCTCAGTAGTCTGTGGTGGTCTCCTGGTCCCCTGGTCTCCTTGTCTCGGTAGTCTGTGGTGGTCCCCTGGTCTTCTGGTCTCAGTAGTCTGTGGTGGTCTCCTGGTCCCCTGGTCTCCTTGTCTCAGTAGTCTGTGGTGGTCCCCTGGTCTTCTGGTCTCAGTAGTCTGTGGTTGTCTCCTGGTCCCCTGGTCTCCTGGTCTCAGTAGTCTGTGGTGGTCTCCTGGTCTCCTGGTCTCAGTAGTCTGTGGTGGTCTCCTGGTCTCAGTAGTCTGTGGTAGTCTCCTGGTCTCAGTAGTCTGTGGTAGTCTCCTGGTCTCAGTAGTCTGTGGTGGTCTCCTGGTCTCAGTAGTCTGTGGTGGTCTCCTGGTCTCCTGGTCTCAGTAGTCTGTGGTGGTCCCCTTGTCTTCTTGTCTCATTAATAATAGTCTTAGCAGCACAGACATCTCAGTTGCTGCTGCAGCAGTCAAGTGTAGTGAAGACAGAGAGACACACTATATATATGTAAACAAACAGGAAACAAAACACAACACATAAAATACATAATACACTACATAACACTACATAACACTACATAACACTACATAACACACTGCATAACACTACATAACACTACATAACACACTACATAACATTACATAACACACTGCATAACACACTACATAACACTACATAACACACTACATAACACACTACATAACACACTACATAACACACTACATAACACTGTACATAACACTACATAACACACTACATAACACTACATAAAATACATATTACACGACATAACACTACATAACACTAAATAACACACTACATAACACTACATAACACACGACATAACATTACATAACACACTACATAACACTACATAACACACTACATAACACACTACATAACACTACATAACACTACATAAAATACATAACACACTACATAACACACTACATGACACTACATAACACACTGAATAACACACTACATAACACTACATAACACACTGAATAACACACTACATAACACTACATCACACTACATAACACACTAGATAACACACTAGATAACACTACATAACACACTACATAACACACTACATAACACTACATAACACACTACATAACACACTAGATAACACCCTACATAACACTACATAACACACTACATAACACACTAGATAACACACTAGATAACACTACATAACACACTACATAACACTACATAACACACTACATAACATTACATAACACTACATAAAATACATAATACACGACATAACACACTACATAACACTACATAACACTACATAACACACTACATAACACACTACATAACACACTACATAACACTACATAACACTACATAACACACTACATAACACACTACATAACACACTACATAACACTACATAACACACTAGATAACACTACATAACACTACATAACACTACATAACACTCCATTACGCCCGGTTTCAGGATGTTGATTTGTAATTTATATTTTACCAGTTGCCAGTGGTCTCTGAATAAATGACATACACTGTCTCTGTCAAGTGACCCAGTTGTATCTCCCAACCTCTAAGGTCCTGTCTCTGTCAGGTGACCCAGTTGTATCACCCAACCTCTAAGGTCCTGTCTCTGTCAGGTGACCCAGTTGTATCTCCCAACCTCTAAGGTCCTGTCTCTGTCAGGTGACCCAGTTGTATCACCTAACCTCTAAGGTCCTGTCTCTGTCAGGTGACCCAGTTGTATCTCCCAACCTCTAAGGTCCTGTCTCTGTCAGGTGACCCAGTTGTATCACCCAACCTCTAAGTTCCTGTCTCTGTCTCTCTGTTGTAATAATAATATATAATAATAATAATAATAATAATATATAATAATAATAATATAATATATGCCATTTAGCAGACGCTTTTATCCAAAGCGACTTACAGTCATATGTGCATACATTCTACGTATGGGTGGTCCCGGGGATCGAACCCACTACCCTGGCGTTACAAGCGCCATGCTCTACCAACTGAGCTACAGAAGGACCTTCAGGGACCAACCTTCAGGGACCATCCTTCTCACAGTTAATTGCCTTTTTTCCGAGTGACCTAGATCAGAGTTGTTTAACCTCATTTAACAACCTTACGACTGAAAGAGGAATCTATCCCAGTACTGTAACTCTGTTTGACCAGAGGGGGAGAGACAAATCTGCTCATGAGAGTTTTGTCTTTTCTCAGTGGATCTGGATCTAGTGCTGTCTGTACTGATGGGGGTGCTGTACCTTAAGGCCCAACACCTAGGGTGATCTACTGCTGTCTGTACTGATGGGGGTGTGCTGTATCTTAAGGCCCAACACCTAGGGTGATCTACTGCTGTCTGTACTGATGGGGGGTGCTGTACCTTAAGGCCCAACACCTAGGGTGATCTACTGCTGTCTGTACTGATGGGGGGGGGCTGTACCTTAAGGCCCAACACCTAGGGTGATCTACTGCTGTCTGTACTGATGGGGGGTGCTGTACCTTAAGGCCCAACACCTAGGGTGATCTACTGCTGTCTGTACTGATGGGGGGGCTGTACCTTAAGGACCAACACCTAGGGTGATCTACTGCTGTCTGTACTGATGGGGGGGGGCTGTATCTTAAGGACCAACACCTAGGGTGATCTACTGCTGTCTGTACTGATGGGGGTGCTGTACCTTAAGGACCAACACTTTGGGTGAATTTCAATTGTATCTCCTTGATTCCTCACATCTTCCCCCCTCATATTGGAGTCGAAGATCTAAGCTTCCTCCCTTCTGATCTTCTCCACCAACGCATTTAGAGAAGGAAGCAAGGAGACAGGACGTGAGGAATCAAGGAAGTAGAATAGCGGTCCGGCCGTTCTCCTCAGCGGGTGAATATTGTTCTGTTTGTTTTGTCGTTGATGATGTCCTGGTATATACTGACACCAGATGGATGGAACAGGACTGTTCTGCCAGATCAGTTTCAACTGGAGCTACAGCTGGTGGGAACAACAGGAAATGGGCTGATTTCCAACCCCCTCCTCCTCCTCTCTCCTCCTCCTCCTCCTCCCCCACCTCCTCCTCCTCCCCCTCCTCCTCCCCCACCTCCTCCTCCTCCCCCTCCTCCTCCTCCTCCCCCCTCCTCCTCCTCCCCCTCCTCCTCCCCCACCTCCTCCTCCTCCTCCTCCTCCCCCTCCTCCTCCTCCTCCTCACTCCCATACATATTTTTGGACTCTGGTCAAAAGTGCCCAGTGTAGTGAATAAGACGTCGTTTGAGACGTAGCAACATGTTTTTTTGTGGACCAGACCAATTCAAATGACGATTCCAACCCCCTCCTCCTCCTCCTCCTCCTCCTCCTCCTCTGCCTCCTCCCCCCCCCCTCCTCCTCCTCCTCACTCCCATCCCCCACGTAGCAACATGTTTAGTGACGCTTTGTTTTCAGAAATAGTGCACTATTTCTGCCTTATGGGCCTTGGCGCCCTATTCCCTATGGGCCCTAGCACCCTAATCCCTATGGGCCCTAGCATCCTAATCCCTATGGGCCCTAGCACCCTAATCCCTATGGGCCCTGGCACCCTATTCCCTATGGGCCTTGGCACCCTATTCCCTATGGGCCTTGGCACCCTAATCCCTATGGGCCTTGGCACCCTAATCCCTATGGGCCTTGGCACCCTATTCCCTATGGGCCCTGGTACCCTATTCCCTATGGGTCCTGATACCCTATTCCCTATGGGTCCTGGTATCCTATTCCTTATGGGCCCTGGTACCCTATACCCTATGGGCCCTGGTACCCTATACCCTATGGGCCCTGGTACCCTATTCCCTATGGGCCCTGGTACCCTATTCCCTATGGGCCCTGGCACCCTATTCCCTATGGGCCCTGGCACCCTATTCCCTATGGGCCCTGGCACCCTATTCCCTATGGGCCCTGGCACTCTATTCCCTATGGGCACTAGCACCCTATTCCCTATGGGCCCTGGTACCCTATTCCCTATGGGCCCTGGCACCCTATTCCCTATGGGCCCTGGCACCCTAATCCCTATGGGCCTTGGCACCCTAATCCCTATGGGCCTTGGCACCCTATTCCCTATGGGCCCTGGTAAAACGTAGTACACTACCCTATGGGGCGGCAGGGTAGCCTAGTGGTTAAAGTGTTGGACTAGTAACCGAAAGGTTGCCGGATCGAATCCTTGAGCTGATAAGGTAAAAATCTGTCACTCTCTGCCCCTGAACAGGCAGTTAACCCACTGTTCCCTATGGGCCCTGGCACCCTATTCCCTATGGCCCCTGGTACCCTATTCCCTATGGGTCCTGTTACCCTATTCCCTATGGGTCCTGGTACCCTATTCCCTATGGGCCCTGGTACCCTATTCCCTATGGGCCCTGGTACCCTATTCCCTATGGGCCCTGGTACCCTATTCCCTATGGGCCCTTGTCAACAGTTTTTTAAATTTATTTTACCTTTATTTAACTCGACAAATCAATTAAGAACAAATTCTTATTTTCAATGACGGCCTAGGAACAAATAACCGTAGTGCACTATAAAGACAATAGGGTACCGTTTGGGACTCGGGCCTTCTCTACTCTGATTCAGAGTCCAGTAGTGAGTCTCCCAGAGCTCATCCCAGCTAATGACTCCTCCAGTTAGTCACCCATCATGGTCACGGCAGGAATAGCCTGGAATCCTAACCTGTATGCTGTGTTTCATCACCATATCAATTGGTCGTTCCAGGCTAGAATAAGAATATCTACTGTTCAGAATAACACTGACTGATGACAGCTGATACATTTTGTTTTTCATGATTCATTTGACTTTTCCTGCTTATCTCATCATCTCTTTAGAGTTTATCATCAAATATATTTTCCTAGAATAAAATAAAGAAATCGTGTCAGGTTAAATGGAAATCTTCAAATCTGTTTGTTCTAGTGGTGAAGGACTCTAGATGGTAAATAGGTTGGTGACACAACATGCCTGTACCGTTCTATAGACCTACAGAGGAACTGGACAGACAGGTTTAGAGAAACACACCGTGAAATGGTTCACTCTCACTCTCTCTCTCTCTCTCTCTCTCTCTCTCTCTCTCTCTCTCTCTCTCTCTCTCTCTCTCTCTCTCTCTCTCTCTCTCTCTCTCGCTCTCGCTCTCTTTCTCTCTCTCGCTCTCTCTCTCTCTCTGTCTCTCTCTGTCTCTCTCTCTCGCTCTCTCTCTCTGTCTCTCTCTCTCTCTATCTCTCCCTGCCTCTCTCTCTGTCTCTCTCTCTCTCTCTCTATCTCTCCCTGCCTCTCTCTCTCTCTCTCTCTCTCTCTCTCTCTCTCTCTATCTCTCTCTCCCTCTCTCTATCTCTATCTCTCTCTCTCGCTCTCTTTCTCGCTCTCTTTCTCTCTCTCGCTCTCTCTTTTCTCTCTCTCTCTATCTCTCTCTCTCTCTATCTCTCTCTCTCTCCCTCTCTCTCTCTCTATCTCTCTCTATCTCTCTCCCTGCCTCTCTCTCTATCTCTCCCTGCCTCTCTCTCTCTCCCTGCCTCTCTCTCTCTCTCCCTGCCTCTCTCTCTCTCTCTCTATCACAAACATCATGGGAATCTCAGGGAGTTGTCACTTTTGTCAGTGCGTTACTCACTACTCCTGTGTGTGTGTGTGTGTGTGTGTGTGTGTGTGTGTGTGTGTGTGTGTGTGTGTGTGTGTGTGTGTGTGTGTGTGTGTGTGTGTGTGTGTGTGTGTGTGTGTGTGTGTGTTGACTTGCTGCACCCTCGACAACTTCTGTGATTATTATTATTTGACCATGCTGGTAATTTTTGAACATCTTGGCCATGTTCTGTTATAATCTCCACCCAGCACAGCCAGAAGAGGACTGGCCACCCTCATAGCCTGGTTCCTCTCTAGGTTTCTTCCTAGGTAATGGCCTTTCTAGGGAGTTTTTCCTAGCCACCGTGCTTCTACACCTAGAGGGAGAGAGAGAGACAAAGAGACAGAGAGAGAGAGAGAACCTACTCTACCAGTCATTCAACAGAAACACACACTGACTCACTCACTCTCCCTCTATCTCAAAACCACTCCTAGCCACAGCCCTTTCCAACACAATGTTAGGTTTAATTGATATTGACACTCAAAGTAGTCTGTCTGTCTGTCTGTCTGTCTGTCTGTCTGTCTGTCTGTCTGTCTGTCTGTCTGTCTGTCTGTCTGTCTGTCTGTCTGTCTGTCTGTCTGTCTGTCTGTCTGTCTGTCTGTCTGTCTGTCTGTCTGTCTGTCTGTCTGTCTGTCTGTCTGAAACTGAACTATCAGTCAGAGATCTTAAATAGGTTACCGGCTTAATATCCCAGTCTTAGGGGAGAACATGTGACTCGGTAAAAATAGAACCACTTTCCCCATGGAAACTGACTGGAGAATAGAAATAGACCTTCTATCAGGCAAACTCTGTGTTCTGTGTTCTAGTTAGGTCGTTGGTGACGTCCTCAAACACTCGCAAATTATCTACATGTATTAGACTGTCAATACCACATGTTTGTTCAACATAGGAGATTCTGACATTTTTACCTGTTAAGTGGTTTTACGCCCCATTCAGACTATTCCCGCCAAATTGCTATGTAGGTGACAGTGGTGAGATAATCAATCACAGGTAGGGTATATAAGTATATTTTATTATAATTTAAATAGGTTGCAAAAGCAACATCTCATAGCCTGCCCTACACCTCTTCTGATAAAGGAGTTTCTCATAGAATGGTCGATAAACCATCACGTCAATCACGGGTTGCCATGGTATCCTTTGACGTCACTCGCTCCCTGCCTGTTGTCACTAGTTACCACAGCCAGTAAACGTTCCTTTTTGGCCTTTCATTTAAGGTTAAGGAATAATGTGAGCAGTGTGTTTTAAAGTTAGGTTGTTTTTTTAAATCAGATTTTTAATAAGATACATTTTTTTTAAATAAGCGGGGGGGATTAGTCATATTATATTATTATATTAGTCATATTATATATTATGTGTTCATAATAAATAAAAAATAAAAAATCTGACTTTGTTTTTTTGTATTTGTTGTGTTCATAATAAATAAATAAATAAAAAAATAAAAAATCTGACTTTGTTTTTTTGTATTTGTTGTGTTTATAATATATTTTTTTTAAATAATTTAAAAAATAAAATAAAAATATGTTTTTATTTTATTTGTTGTGTTTATAATAAACAATAAATAATTTAAAAAATAAATAAAATATGACTGTTTTTATTTTATTTGTTGTGTTCATAATAAAAAATAAATAATTTAAAAAAGAAAATAAAAATCTGACTGTATTTTATTTGTTGTGTACATTATAATAAATAAAAATCTGACTTTTTATTTTATTTGTTGTGTTCATTATGTGACTTTGTGGCTGTGGTAACCCCAGTGCGCCCCTGCTGCTGGACTGTGATTGGAGGGAAACCCCGTGGACTCGACATTCACACCGGTTGTAAACGACCTTTATTTTATTTGTTGTGTTCATTATGTGACTTTGTGGCTGTGGTAACCCCAGTGCGCCCCTGCTGCTGGGCTGTGATTGGAGGGAAACCCCGTGGACTCGACATTCACACCGGTTGTAACGTCGCTTAGCGAGCCGCACCGACAACACCACTAGCCCTTCGCACTCAGGTAAGAGACCTGTCCTCAGTTCAAAAAACTCACGTTAAACACATGTTTTGATGTATATATGTGTTCACTATGGATCTTACTTTGAGGGGGGAAAAATAGCGGCTAGTATATGTAACGGTTAGAGATCCGGTTAGTTTGGTTGTCAGGTGGCTAACGTTAGCTAGGAATGCAGTTAGCCGACCAGAGAACAATAGCTACCGGTTTTGTTTCTTTTGGAGGGGTTTGTTCTCGCTAGGACAGGGGTTTTTATTTGTGTGCATCTTGTCAGGTTTCGAGTTAGTTTCAAGTAAGTTACCTTTTTCTACCTATTTTGTGTGGTCGACAATTGCATGTTAGCTCATTTAGTTAGCATTTAGCAGACATGTAGCTCGGCTAAACTGAGTTTAGCACAAACCTAGCTGGCTCTCTAACTAACTATAAAACCGTTTTTGGACCCAGTATTTAGTCGTTTACTGACACAAAAGTTATTTGATATGTAAAACATGTTGTCGTTGGAATAAATATGAAAGAAAAAAAAATGCCCCGTCGGTTTTTCTTTGGAGGCAAATCACGACCAAACAAGGCCAACTAACTCGTATAAATAAAATAGCAAACCTAATCTATTTTAAAACCCCTTTCATTTTGATCGATCGGAGCTAAAGCTATGTCCCAGGCACGGTTTGATTATCCGCCATGCCGGGGTTCACTCGTACTTTCCGGATGAGAAACAGTAGTAAATACAGTTGTCATTTTAAGGCGGGGACGACATCCTCCCTTTGGCCTTTATAGCAAACTCAGTAATGAATCAATCTCAACTTTTACATCCGTTAGACATTCAATGTAGCTAACTAACTAAACAGTACATGACTTGTACCGTATGTCCATCGCCATCTGTGTGTGTAAATGCTTGCCATTTCTGTGCTAATTTCGTTTTACAATTAGGTACAACATGGGTGTGGCATGGCAGGGAGTGAATGCACATCCGCGTTTTTCTTTACAGGGTAGAAACCGGGCTGGTGTCCTTTCACTGCTGTGTCGTACATACCATCCATATCAGGTCTTAACCTGGATAATGTTAGCGGAAATGCGCAGTGCACGTCTCATATGACCCCCAAGCCACAGTACCAGGCGAGTCTACATGTGTGTATTATTACGGAATGGAAAATATGGGATTGATTGAGCGTGGTACATCAGTGTTGTCTGTAGACCCGTGGGCCATTCTGCATGGTACCAGCAGATGTCGGTTATTGATTCTCACTGCTGTCTGTTTTGGGCGGTCCTGGTTTATGCTTTGCATTTGTTACATTGTGGATCACAACCGCACCTCACTTTCGTTTCTAGATTACATGAGGAACAAACGGCTACGTTTAGTGATATTTTAACTTTTTCTGGTGCTTGTTTGTTTTTTTATTTTATTTTTTAATCAGGAATTACCCTGAGTTTATGAGTTGTTTGCTTTGGTGCTAGCTATAGGTTAGATTTCCTGGACTTTGTTCCGTGTTGGTGCAGGCAGTTGTCGATTTGAATCCCGGGTCGTGAGCTGGGAATGGATCTGGTAACTGCAGGGCTTCTGGGTTCAGATTGTAACAACCATCCCTTACCGGTGTGCCCTTGAGTAGGGCACTTAACTTGCTCTCCGTCCAGGGGCGCTCCACTGCAGCTTGACCCTGTACGACATGCCAACATTTCTCTCCCCAGTCCCTAGTAACCATGGTTGATATTTATTCTTCTCTCTCCTCAGTCTCTGGTAACCATGGTTGATATTTATTCTTCTCTCTCCTCGGTCCCTGGTAACCATGGTTGTTGACATGTTTCTTCTTCTCTCTCCTCAGTCCCTAGTAACCATGGTGTTGACATGTTTCTTCTTCTCTCTCCTCGGTCCCCAGTAACCATGGTTGAAATGTTTCTTCTTCTCTCTCCTCAGTCCCTAGTAACCATGGTGTTGACATGTTTCTTTTTCTCTCTCCTCGGTCCCCAGTAACCATGGTTGAAATGTTTGTTCTCTCTCCTCAGTCCCTAGTAACCATGGTGTTGACATGTTTCTTCTTCTCTCTCCTCAGTCCCTAGTAACCATGGTGTTGACATGTTTCTTCTTCTCTCTCCTCAGTCCCTGGTAACCATGGTTGATATTTCTTCTTCTCTCTCCTCAGTCCCTGGTAACCATGGTTGATATTTATTCTTCTTTCCTCGGTCCCTGGTAACCATGGTGTTGACATGTTTCTTCTTCTC
This sequence comes from Oncorhynchus gorbuscha, assembly GCF_021184085.1. Classification (NCBI taxonomy): domain Eukaryota; kingdom Metazoa; phylum Chordata; class Actinopteri; order Salmoniformes; family Salmonidae; genus Oncorhynchus; species Oncorhynchus gorbuscha. Next base: position 20,911 of record NW_025747109.1, read on the forward strand.
TCTCCTCGGTCCCTAGTAACCATGGTTGACATGTTTCTTCTTCTCTCTCCTCAGTCCCTAGTAACCATGGTGTTGACATGTTTCTTCTTCTCTCCCTCAGTCCCTAGTAACCATGGTGTTGACATGTTTCTTCTCTCTCCCCAGTCCCTAGTAACCATGGTGTTGACATGTTTCTTCTCTCTCCCCAGTCCCTAGTAACCATGGTGTTGACATGTTTCTTCTCTCTCCCCAGTCCCTAGTAACCATGGTGTGACATGTTTCTTCTCTCTCTCCTCAGTCCTTAGTAACCATGGTTGACATGTTTCTTCTTCTCTCTCCTCAGTCCTTAGTAACCATGGTTGACATGTTTCTTCTTCTCTCTCCTCAGTCCCTAGTAACCATGGTGTTGACATGTTTCTTCTTCTCTCTCCTCAGTCCCTAGTAACCATGGTTCTTCTTCTCTCTCCTCAGTCCCCAGTAACCATGGCACATGTTTCTTCTTCTCAGTCCCTAGTAACCATGGTTGACATGTTTCTCAGTCCTTAGTAACCATGGTTGACACGTTTCTTCTTCTCTCTCCTCAGTCCCCAGAAACCATGGTTAGCCATTTATTCTTCTTCTCAGTCCCTAGTAACCATGGTTGATATGTTTCTCCTCAGTCCCTAGTAACCATGGTTGATATTTATTCTTCTCTCTCCTCAGTCCCTAGTCCCTAGTAACCATGGTTGATATTTATTCTTCTCTCTCTCCTCAGTCCCTAGTAACCATGGTTGATATTTATTCTTCTCTCTCTCCTCAGTCCCTAGTAACCATGGTTGATATTTATTCTTCTCTCTCTCCTCAGTCCCTAGTAACCATGGTTGATATTTATTCTTCTCTCTCTCCTCAGTCCCTAGTAACCATGGTTGATATTTATTCTTCTCTCTCTCCTCAGTCCCTAGTAACCATGGTTGATATTTATTCTTCTCTCTCCTCAGTCCCTAGTAACCATGGTTGATATTTATTCTTCTTCTCTGTCCTCAGTCCTGAGTAGCCATGGTTGACAAGAGCGAGGTGGTTCAGAAGGAGCTGGTCCAGAAGGCCAAGCTGGCGGAGCAGGCCGAGCGCTACGACGACATGGCGGCCTCCATGAAGGCAGTGACGGAGGAAGGCACCCAGTTGTCCAACGAGGAGCGGAACCTCCTCTCTGTGGCCTATAAGAACGTGGTGGGCGCTCGGCGTTCCTCCTGGAGGGTGGTGTCCAGCATCGAGCAGAAGACTGAGGGCAGCGAGAAGAAGCAGGCCATGGCCAAGGAGTACAGGGAGAAGATAGAGAAGGAACTGAAGGAGATCTGTAACGATGTGCTGGTAAGACGACTGGGGAAGGGGAGGTGCTCCCTCTCTCTCGGTGGCTTTGACCCACCGTGAGTTTTCATCCTTCAAAATGCCATATAATTTATTTTCCGCCGACCAGTTTGCCATGTCAATTTATTGACGAGAGGTGCTAAGACTGGGGCTCTTACCCAAACCTTGTCCCTCCCTCCCTCTTGAAATGACTGAGGTTTTCCTGCCTGCCTGGTTCTAGCCCTGGTCTGACAGTAATCAGCTCAGTGTAATTAGCTGTTAGCCAGTTCGTAGGGCCTCGTTCAGCTCGTTAGGCCATTCCTCACCTGTCGGTCCCGTTGTGGAGACACTCTGAGAGGGACAGGTGTCTCAGGTGAGAGAGAGAGAGAGAGAGAGACACCACCTGGTTTTTGCCCTAGCACAACACAGCTGATTCAAATAAACCAATTCATCAAGCTTTGGGATGTCTCTGTCTCTGTCTCTCTCTCACCCAGGGGTGTCTCTCTCTCTCTCACCCAGGGGGTGTCTCTCTCTCTCTCACCCAGGGGTGTCTCTCTCACCCAGGGGTGTCCTCTCTCTCACCCAGGGGTGTCTCTCTCTCTCTCACCCAGGGGTGTGTCTCTCTCTCTCACCCAGGGGGTGTCTCTCTCTCTCTCACCCAGGGGGTGTCTCTCTCTCTCTCACCCAGGGGGTGTCTCTCTCTCTCTCACCCAGGGGGTGTCTCTCTCTCTCTCACCCAGGGGGTGTCTCTCTCTCTCTCACCCAGGGGTGTCTCTCTCTCTCTCTCACCCAGGGGGTGTCTCTCTCTCTCTCACCCAGGGGGTGTCTCTCTCTCTCTCACCCAGGGGGTGTCTCTCTCTCTCTCACCCAGGGGGTGTCTCTCTCTCTCTCACCCAGGGGGTGTCTCTCTCTCTCTCTCACCCAGGGGGTGTCTCTCTCTCTCTCACCCAGGGGGTGTCTCTCTCTCTCTCTCACCCAGGGGGTGTCTCTCTCTCTCTCTCACCCAGGTGTCTCTCTCTCTCTCTCACCCAGGGGGTGTCTCTCTCTCTCTCACCCAGGGGGAGGTGTCTCTCTCTCTCTCTCTCTCTCTCACCCAGGGGGGTCTCTCTCTCTCACCCAGGGGGTCTCTCTCACCCCAGGGGGTGTCTGTCTCTCTGTCTCTCTCTCTCACCCAGGGGGTGTCTCTCTCTCTCACCCAGGGGGTGTCTCTCTCTCTCTCTCACCCGGGGGGTGTCTCTCTCTCTCACCCAGGGGGTGTCTCTCTCTCTCTCTCACCCGGGGGTGTCTCTCTCTCTCTCCCCAGGGGGTGTCTCTCTCTCTCTCACCCAGGGGGTGTCTCTCTCTCTCTCTCACCCAGGGGGTGTCTCTCTCTCACCCGGGGGGTGTCTCTCTCTCTCTCACCCAGGGGGTGTCTCTCTCTCTCTCTCTCACCCGGGGGGTGTCTCTCTCACCCAGGGGGGTGTCTCCCTCTCTCTCACCCGGGGTGTCTCTCTCTCTCTCTCTCACCCGGGGGGTGTCTCTCTCTCTCTCACCCGGGGGGTGTCTCTCTCTCTCCCCGGGGTGTCTCTCTCACCCGGGGTGTCTCTCTCTCACCCGGGGGGGTGTCTCTCTCTCTCCCGGGGGGTGTCTCTCTCACCCGGGGGTCTGTCTCTCTCTCTCACCCGGGGGGTGTCTCTCTCTCTCTCACCCGGGGGGTGTCTCTCTCTCACCCGGGGGTGTCTCTCTCTCTCTCACCCGGGGGAGGTGTCTCTCTCTCTCTCACCCGGGGGAGGTGTCGGGTGGTCTCACCCGCATTGTCTCTCTCTCTCACTGCTCAACCCGGGGGGTGTCTTCAACAAAGTACTGAGTTACCCGGGTCTGAATACTTATATTACCCGGGGGGTGTAATATTTACCCGGTTTAATTTTAAGTTTTCATAAATCTCTCAACCTGTTTTTCTCACCCGCTTTGTCTTACCCGGAGTATTGAAATATACATTGATGCATTTAAAAAAAAATCCATTTTTAGAATAAGGCTGTAACGTCTCTCACCCGGGGAAAAAGTCAACCCGGGGTGTCTGAATCTTTCACCCGGGGGTGCACTGTATGTACCCGAATGTTGGCACCCGGGGAGGTGTCTACAACTCACCCGGGGAGGTGTCTACATCACCCGGGGGGAACTACAACTCCTTACTCACCCGGGGACTCCCTACCCGGGGAGGTGTCAGAACCGTGTTCTAGAGGAGTCGGTGGTTCAGGGCATTACTGCCAAAGGTGCTTCAACAAAGTACTGAGTTAAGGGTCTGAATACTTATATTATTGTAATATTTACAATTTTAAGTTTTCATAAATCTCTAAACCTGTTTTTGCTTTGTCGTTATGGAGTATTGAAATATACATTGATGCATTTAAAAAAAAATCCATTTTTAGAATAAGGCTGTAACTAACAGCGTGGTAAAAGTCAAGGGGTCTGAATACTTTCCGAATGCACTGTGGAATGTTGGCAAAACTACAACTCCCTACTACATCACTACTACATCACACGGCTGGAAACTACAACTCCCTACTACAACTCCCTACTGCTACATCACACGGCTGGAAACTACAACTCCCTACTACTACATCACACGGCTGGAAACTACAACTCCCTACTACTACATCACACAGTTGGAAACTACAACTCCCTACTACTACATCACACAGCTGGAAACTACAACTCCCTACTACAACTCCCTACTACTACATCACACGGCTGGAAACTACAACTCCCTACTACTACATCACACGGCTGGAAACTACAACTCCCTACTACTACATCACACGGCTGGAAACTACAACTCCCTACTACTACATCACACAGCTAGAAACTACAACTCTTTACTACATCACACGGCTGGAAACTACAACTCCCTACTACATCACACGGCTGGAAACTACAACTCCCTACTACATCACACGGCTGGAAACTACAACTCCCTTACTACTACATCACACGGCTGGAAACTACAACTCCCTACTACAACTCCCTACTACTACATCACACGGCTAGATGTGATTTCCAGAGAAACTGGTGCTGGGGGGTCTAGACCTGCCTATACAATGTTAGGTGATACCTTTTGCAGAGCTGCAAATGGCGTTGCTGTAGACTAGAGCCAACAATTCACATGTAAATAACTGATTGGTGGCTGGGTGTCTGATTTGCATATTTCTAACAACAACTTGTCTTCCGTCTGTCTCTCTACAGGGTCTTCTGAACCAGTTCCTCATCCCCAATGCTACTCCGGCCGAGAGCAAAGTGTTCTATTTGAAAATGAAAGGAGATTACTACCGCTACTTAGCCGAGGTGGCGGTTGGAGAGGAGAAAGCCGGTAAGCCCTGTGATAAGTCCCTTTGTGCTAGCCAATCAGGTGTCTGTGTTGGGGAACAGGAAGACGGGTGTGTGTCTGTGTTGGGGAACAGGTAGACGGGTGTGTGTCTGTGTTGGGGAACAGGTAGACGGGTGTGTGTCTGTGTTGGGGAACAGGTAGACGGGTGTGTGTCTGGGTTGGGGAACAGGTAGACGGGTGTGTGTCTGTGTTGGGGAACAGGTAGACGGGTGTGTGTCTGTGTTGGGGAACAGGTAGACGGGTGTGTGTCTGTGTTGGGGAACAGGTAGACGGGTGTGTGTCTGTGTTGGGGAACAGGTAGACGGGTGTGTGTCTGTGTTGGGGAACAGGTAGACGGGTGTGTGTGTGTGTGTTGGGGAACAGGTAGACGTTGGGGAACAGGTAGACAGGTGTGTGGTCCACACCTCTGGAGGTAGACGTTTTGATATCAACCTTTCGTGACGTAATGGGCCGTCTACTTCTTTTATTTTGGGGGGACGTGACAGTCTTTTACGAATCAGGGTGACAGTACTTTAGACGGTGTTTCAGTCCTGAAGGATGTCTGGGGATGAATTGAATGAAATGAAATATTTTTAATATATCTGCCGTCTCGAAAATAACAATCATTGAGTCGTCGTCACGTCGTCGAAACAGAATCCTTCATATCTGGGAAAGAAACACAAACCAGCTTAAACACACTGCAAATTAATGTCAATGCATTTATTTAGTAGGTGTCTGTTTGGACAGCTGATCGCATCATTGTCCCCTTTTTTAAATAGAGGAGTTGCCGTTCTGCGTGCCTCCTTGTCGTTGGCAAAGGGAATTAAATAGTTGATTTCAGGGCCTCCTGGGTGGCTGGTTGGATACCATGCCATTCATGGAATTATTGTTTCAGTGGCCCGGTAACTGCTGGCTCGGCGGCCCGGTAACTGCTGGCTCGGCGGCCCGGTAACGGCTGGCTCGGCGGCCCGGTAACTGCTGGCTCGGCGGCCCGGTAGCGGCTGGCTCGGCGGCCCGGTAACTGCTGGCTCGGCGGCCCGGTAACTGCTGGCTCGGCGGCCCGGTAACTGCTGGCTCGGCGGCCCGGTAACTGCTGGCTCGGCGGCCCGGTAACTGCTGGCTCGGCGGCCCGGTAACTGCTGGCTGGCTCGGCTCGGCCCGGTAACGGCTGGCTCGGTGGGCAGAGAGAGAGAGAGGGGAAGAGAAAGGTGTGGCCTGTTTACTTTGTGATGCAGCAGTAGAGCTGTGGCCCTCTGGTTGATCCAGGGCTTTAGGTTTTCTATAAACCTTACTACGTGGTGATGCCACGCCCAGGAAACTGACCTCATTGGACCCTCTGATACATAAGGGTGTGTCCTACATAATCCTAGTGTTATTCATAGGAGTCATAGCTGGGTCATTAGGGTTAGGTGTGTTCATATGAGTCATAGCTGGGTCATTAGGGTTAGGTGTGTTATTCATAGGAGTCATAGCAGGGTCATTAGGGTTAGGTGTGTTATTCATAGGAGTCATAGCAGGGTCATTAGGGTTACGTGTGTTATTCATAGGAGTCATAGCAGGGTCATTAAGGTTAGGTGTGTTATTCATAGGAGTCATAGCAGGGTCATTAGGGTTAGGTGTGTTATTCATAGGAGTCATAGCAGGGTCATTAGGGTTAGGTGTGTTATTCATAGGGTTCATAGCAGGGTCATTAGGGTTAGGTGTGTTATTCATAGGGGTCATTAGGGTTAGGTGTGTTATTCATAGGAGTCATAGCAGGGTCATTAGGGTTAGGTGTGTTATTCATAGGGGTCATAGCGGGGTCATTAGGGTTAGGTGTGTTATTCATAGGGGTCATTAGGGTTAGGTGTGTTATTCATAGGAGTCATAGCAGGGCCATTAGGGTTAGGTGTGTTATTCATAGGGGTCATAGCAGGGTCATTAGGGTTAGGTGTGTTATTCATAGGGGTCATAGCGGGGTCATTAGGGTTAGGTGTGTTATTCATAGGAGTCATAGCAGGGTCATTAGGGTTAGGTGTGTTATTCATAGGAGTCATAGCAGGGTCATTAGGGTTAGGTGTGTTATTCATAGGAGTCATTAGGGTTAGGTGTGTTATTCATAGGGGTCATTAGGGTTAGGTGTGTTATTCATAGGAGTCATAGCAGGGCCATTAGGGTTAGGTGTGTTATTCATAGGAGTCATAGCAGGGTCATTAGGGTTAGGTGTGTTATTCATAGGGGTCATAGCGGGGTCATTAGGGTTAGGTGTGTTATTCATAGGGGTTCATTAGGGTTAGGTGTGTTATTCATAGGAGTCATAGCAGGGTCATTAGGGTTAGGGGTGTTATTCATAGGAGTCATAGCGGGGTCATTAGGGTTAGGGGTGTTATTCATAGGAGTCATTAGGGTTAGGTGTGTTATTCATAGGGGTCATAGCGGGGTCATTAGGGTTAGGTGTGTTATTCATAGGAGTCATAGCAGGGTCATTAGGGTTAGATGTGTTATTCATAGGGTCATAGCGGGGTCATTAGGGTTAGGTGTGTTATTCATAGGAGTCATTAGGGTTAGGTGTGTTATTCATAGGAGTCATAGCGGGGCCATTAGGGTTAGGTGTGTTATTCATAGGGTAATAGCGGGGTCATTAGGGTTAGGTGTGTTATTCATAGGGTCATAGCTGGGTCATTAGGGTCATTAAGCTGTGAGGGAGGCTGGTTGTAGTGACTGCAGGAAGCTGTGAGGGAGGCCAGTAGAGGCTGGATCTAGTGACTACAGGAAGCTGTGAGGGAGGCTGGTTGTAGTGACTACAGGAAGCTGTGGGGGAGGCTGGTTGTAGTGACTACAGGAAGCTGTGGGGGAGGCTGGTTGTAGTGACTACAGGAAGCTGTGGGGGAGGCTGGTTGTAGTGACTACAGGAAGCTGTGGGGGAGGCTGGTTGTAGTGACTACAGGAAGCTGTGAGGGAGGCTGGTTCTAGTGACTACAGGAAGCTGTGGGGGAGGCTGGTTGTAGTGACTGCAGGAAGCTGTGAGGGAGACTGGTTCTAGTGACTGCAGGAAGCTGTGAGGGAGACTGGTTCTAGTGACTGCAGGAAGCTGTGAGGGAGACTGTTTCTAGTGACTGAAGGAAGCTGTGAGGGAGACTGGTTCTAGTGGCTGAAGGAAGCTGTGAGGGAGGCTGGTTCTAGTGGCTGAAGGAAGCTGTGAGGGAGGCTGGTTCTAGTGGCTGAAGGAAGCTGTGAGGGAGGCTGGTTCTAGTGGCTGAAGGAAGCTGTGAGGGAGGCTGGTTCTAGTGACTACAGGAAGCTGTGAGGGAGGCTGGTTCTAGTGACTACAGGAAGCTGTGAGGGAGGCTGGTTCTAGTGACTACAGGAAGCTGTGAGGGAGGCTGGTTCTAGTGACTGAAGGAAGCTGTGAGGGAGGCTGGTTGATGTTGGTTCTAGTGACTGAAGGAAGCTGGTTCTAGTGACTGCAGGAAGCTGTGAGGGAGACTGGTTCTAGTGGCTGAAGGAAGCTGTGAGGGAGGCTGGTTCTAGTGACTGAAGGAAGCTGTGAGGGAGGCTGGTTCTAGTGGCTGAAGGAAGCTGTGAGGGAGGCTGGTTCTAGTGACTACAGGAAGCTGTGAGGGAGGCTGGTTCTAGTGACTACAGGAAGCTGTGAGGGAGGCTGGTTCTAGTGACTGAAGGAAGCTGTGAGGGAGGCTGGTTGATGTTGGTTCTAGTGACTGAAGGAAGCTGTGAGGGAGGCTGGTTCTAGTGACTGCAGGAAGCTGTGAGGGAGACTGGTTCTAGTGGCTGAAGGAAGCTGTGAGGGAGACTGGTTCTAGTGGCTGAAGGAAGCTGTGAGGGAGGCTGGTTCTAGTGACTGAAGGAAGCTGTGAGGGAGGCTGGTTCTAGTGGCTAAAGGAAGCTGTGAGGGAGACTGGTTCTAGTGGCTGAAGGAAGCTGTGAGGGAGGCTGGTTCTAGTGGCTGAAGGAAGCTGTGAGGGAGGCTGGTTCTAGTGGCTGAAGGAAGCTGTGAGGGAGGCTGGTTCTGGTGGCTGAAGGAAGCTGTGAGGGAGGCTGGTTCTAGTGGCTGAAGGAAGCTGTGAGGGAGGCTGGTTCTAGTGACTACAGGAAGCTGTGAGGGAGGCTGGTTCTAGTGACTGAAGGAAACTGTGAGGGGGGCTGGTTGATGTTGGTTCTAGTGACTGAAGGAAGCTGTGAGGGAGGCCAGCTGAGGTTGGTTCTAGTGACTACAGGAAGCTGTGAGGGAGGCTGGTTCTAGTGACTGAAGGAAGCTGTGAGGGAGGCTGGTTGATGTTGGTTCTAGTGACTGAAGGAAGCTGTGAGGGAGGCTGGTTCTAGTGACTGAAGGAAGCTGTGAGGGAGACTGGTTCTAGTGGCTGAAGGAAGCTGTGAGGGAGGCTGGTTCTAGTGGCTGAAGGAAGCTGTGAGGGAGGCTGGTTCTGGTGGCTGAAGGAAGCTGTGAGGGAGGCTGGTTCTAGTGGCTGAAGGAAGCTGTGAGGGAGGCTGGTTCTAGTGACTACAGGAAGCTGTGAGGGAGGCTGGTTCTAGTGACTGAAGGAAACTGTGAGGGGGGCTGGTTGATGTTGGTTCTAGTGACTGAAGGAAGCTGTGAGGGAGGCCAGCTGAGGTTGGTTCTAGTGACTACAGGAAGCTGTGAGGGAGGCTGGTTCTAGTGACTGAAGGAAGCTGTGAGGGAGGCTGGTTCTAGTGACTACAGGAAGCTGTGAGGGAGGCTGGTTCTAGTGACTACAGGAAGCTGTGAGGGAGGCTGGTTCTAGTGACTACAGGAAGCTGTGAGGGAGGCTGGTTCTAGTGACTGAAGGAAGCTGTGAGGGAGGCTGGTTCTAGTGACTGAAGGAAGCTGTGAGGGAGGCTGGTTCTAGTGACTGCAGGAAGCTGTGAGGGAGACTGGTTCTAGTGGCTGAAGGAAGCTGTGAGGGAGGCTGGTTCTAGTGGCTGAAGGAAGCTGTGAGGGAGGCTGGTTCTAGTGGCTGAAGGAAGCTGTGAGGGAGGCTGGTTCTGGTGGCTGAAGGAAGCTGTGAGGGAGGCTGGTTCTAGTGGCTGAAGGAAGCTGTGAGGGAGGCTTGGTTCTAGTGACTACAGGAAGCTGTGAGGGAGGCTGGTTCTAGTGACTGAAGGAAACTGTGAGGGGGGCTGGTTGATGTTGGTTCTAGTGACTGAAGGAAGCTGTGAGGGAGGCCAGCTGAGGTTGGTTCTAGTGACTACAGGAAGCTGTGAGGGAGGCTGGTTCTAGTGACTGAAGGAAGCTGTGAGGGAGGCTGGTTGATGTTGGTTCTAGTGACTGAAGGAAGCTGTGAGGGAGGCTGGTTCTAGTGACTGAAGGAAGCTGTGAGGGAGACTGGTTCTAGTGGCTGAAGGAAGCTGTGAGGGAGGCTGGTTCTAGTGACTGAAGGAAGCTGTGAGGGAGGCTGGTTCTAGTGACTACAGGAAGCTGTGAGGGAGGCTGGTTCTAGTGACTGAAGGAAACTGTGAGGGGGGCTGGTTGATGTTGGTTCTAGTGACTGAAGGAAGCTGTGAGGGAGGCCAGCTGAGGTTGGTTCTAGTGACTACAGGAAGCTGTGAGGGAGGCTGGTTCTAGTGACTGAAGGAAGCTGTGAGGGAGGCTGGTTCTAGTGACTACAGGAAGCTGTGAGGGAGGCTGGTTCTAGTGACTACAGGAAGCTGTGAGGGAGGCTGGTTCTAGTGACTACAGGAAGCTGTGAGGGAGGCCAGTAGAGGCTGGTTCTTGTGACTGAAGGAAGCTGTGAGGGAGGCTGGGGCTAAAATTTCTAATCTTAGACTGAACACTGTCTGAAATAAAAGTTATTAATCAAAATGACTGTTGCTGTTATCCCCTTAAATCTCTATGTATTTAAAGTAGTATATTTCTAATCTTCCTCTTCCTCTCTCCAGCCATCATTGGTAACTCCCAGGAGGCCTATAAGGATGCGTTTGAGATCAGCAAGAAGGACATGCAACCCACCCACCCGATTCGTCTGGGCCTGGCTCTCAACTTCTCTGTCTTCTACTACGAGATCCTCAACTCCCCCGAGCAGGCCTGCAAACTGGCCAAGACGGTATGTGGTTATGAGCCCGTCCAAGATGGCTGCTTGATGAGGTTGACAGTCCTGATAGGGCAGAGAGTCTCGACTGGTGGGGTCACTGCTCTAGGGTCTTTATACATGGGGTCACTGCTCTAGGGTCTTTATACCTGGGGTCACTGCTCTAGGGTCTTTATACCTGGGGTCACTGCTCTAGGGTCTTTATACCTGGGGTCACTGCTCTAGGGTCTTTATACATGGGGTCACTGCTCTAGGGTCTTTATACATGGGGTCACTGCTCTAGGGTCTTTATACATGGGGTTACTGCTCTAGGGCCTTTATACATGGGGTCACTGCTCTAGGGCCTTTATACATGGGGTCACTGCTCTAGGGCCTTTATACATGGGGTCACTGCTCTAGGGCCTTTATACATGGGGTCACTGCTCTAGGGCCTTTATACATGGGGTCACTGCTCTAGGGTCTTTATACATGGGGTCACTGCTCTAGGGTCTTTATACATGGGGTCACTGCTCTAGGGTCTTTATACATGGGGTCACTGCTCTAGGGTCTTTATACATGGGGTCACTGCTCTAGGGTCTTTATACATGGGGTCACTGCTCTAGGGTCTTTATACATGGGGTCACTGCTCTAGGGTCTTTATACATGGGGTCACTGCTCTAGGGTCTTTATACCTGGGGTCACTGCTCTAGGGTCTTTATACCTGGGGTCACTGCTGTAGGGACTTTATACATGGGGTCACTGCTCTAGGTTCTTTATACATGGGGTCACTGCTGTAGGGACTTTATACATGGGGTCACTGCTCTAGGGTCTTTATACATGGGGTCACTGCTGTAGGGTCTTTATACTGGTACTCCTTGTTTATATAGTCTCATTATTGTCAGTATTTCACGGTTGTATTCGGCGCATGTGACTGCTGCGCCCGCTGATTGGCTGAATATATATTATTTGAGCTCAATGCCACATTGTAGTAGGGAGTTGTAGTTTCTTTAGAGATAAATCAGATCCAGCCTGAACTGTGAGGCAGTAGGGAGTTGTAGTTTCTCTAGAGATAAATCAGATCCAGCCTGAACTGTGAGGCAGTAGGGAGTTGTAGTTTCCAACAGGCCAATATTATACATAGTTTAGCGCATAAAATGTGGTAATTAACTACAATGATCATAATCCATTGCGCATCTACACTGGACAAAAATATAAACGCAACAGGTAAAGTGTTGGTCCTGTGATTCATGAGCTGAAATAAAAGATCCCAGAAATGTTCCATACTCACAAAAATACTATTTATCTCAAATTTTATGCACAAATTTGTTTACTACCTGTTAGTGAGCATTTCTCCTTTACCAAGATAATCCATCCACCTGACAGGTGTGACATATCATTTCTCTACCATAAGCCGCCTCCAACGTCGTCTTAGAACATTTGCTGTACGTCCAACCGGCCTCACAACCGCAGACCACGTGTTACCACGCCAACCCGGGACCTCCACATCCGGCCTCTTCACCTCAGATCACGTGTTACCACGCCAACCCAGGACCTCCACATCCGGCTTCTTGACCTCGGGGATCATCTGAGACCAGCCACCCGCACAGCTGATGAAACCGTGGGTTGACGCAACTTAAGAATTTCTGCTCAAACTGTCAAGAAATCGTCTCAGGGAAGCTCATCTGTGTGCCTGTCGTCCTCATCGGGGTCTTGACCTGGCTGCAGTTAGGCATCGTAACAGTCTTCAGTGAGGAAATGCTCAACCTTCGATGGCCACTGGTGAAGTTTTTATTTATTTTACCTTTATTTAACGAGGCAAGTCAGTTAAGAACAAATTCTTATTTTCAATGACGGCCTAGGAACAGTGGGTTAACTGCCTTGTTCAGGGGCAGAACGACAGATTTGTACCTTGTCAGTTCGGGGATTTGAACTTTCAACCTTTCGGTTACTAGTCCAACGCTCTAACCACTAGGCTACCTTGTGTGCTCTTCACGGATGAATCACGGTTTTAACTGTACCGGGCAGTGTGGCGTTGTTTCAGAGGGGTTTGCTGATGTCAACGTTGTGAACAGAGTGCCCCATGGTGGCGGTGGGGTTATGGTAATGTCAGGCGTAAGCTACGGACAACGAACACAATTGCATTTTTATTGATGTCGATTTGAATGCACAGAGATACCGTGACGAGATCCCGAGGCCCCATTGTGGTGCCATTCAACTGCCGCCATCACCCCATGTTTCAGCGTGATAACGCACTGCCCCATGTCGCAAGGATCTGTACACTTCCTGGAAGCTGAAAATGTCCCAGTTCTTCCATGGTCTGCATACTTACCAGACAGGCTACCCAACATTCCCCAGGCCTCAATCTACAGCCTGATCAACTCTATGTGAAGGAGATGTGTCTCGCTGCATGAGGTAAATGTCACGGTCTGGTTTTCTGATCCAGATACTGACTGGTTTTCTGATCCACGCCAGATACTGACTGGTTTTCTGATCCACGCCAGATACTGACTGGTTTTCTGATCCACGCCAGTTACTGACTGGTTTTCTGATCCACGCCAGTTACTGACTGGTTTTCTGATCCACGCCAGATACTGACTGGTTTTCTGATCCACACCAGATACTGACTGGTTTTCTGATCCACGCCAGATACTGACTGGTTTTCTGATCCACGCCAGATACTGACTGGTTTTCTGATCCACGCCAGATACTGACTGGTTTTCTGATCCACGCCTAACTGGGGATAGCTAGCTAACATAACGTCACGGGGCGTTATCTAACTGGTGATAGCTAGCTAACATAACGTCACGGGGCGTTATCTAACTGGGGATAGCTGCAGCCAGGTCAAGACCCTGGTGAGGACGACAGGCACACAGATGAGCTTCCCTGAGACGGTTTCTTGACAGTTTGAGCAGAAATTCTTCAGTTGTGTCAACCCACGGTTTCATCACCTGTGCGGGTGGCTGGTCTCAGATGATCCCCGAGGTGAAGAAGCCGGATGTGGAGGTCCTGGGTTGGCGTGGTAACACGTGGTCTGCGGTTGTGAGGCCAGTTGGACGTACAGGAAACATGTTCTAAGACGACGTTAACTTTCATTCTGAAATAACTTCATATTTCTGAGTTAGTCAGATATTAGTTCAGAAACATTTGAAATTGGTATGGGAGTTAACTAGCTGCTTATCAAAGGTAAATAACTGGTCTATTTATTTTATTTGAGTCAAAATAACCAAACTTAATGTTTCTCAAAATTACTGGCTAATTAATTTGATGGTGCTTTGTGAAGCACCCGGTTTCTGTCCACACGTCGCCCTGTCGCCTACAGGAGAACCTGATGAAAGACATGAGGGAAATGAGGGCCTATCAGAGTCGAGGTGAGAAGGTTCTAGCAAAGCGCGTGACCCCTCTCTTCCTTCCAGGTTTTAATGTCACGTGACCAAGTAACAGTGAGAGATGCCTTTCTCTCCAGCTGCAAACCCAACAAATACGCAGTCGTCCAATATGAAATGTAGAACAACACTGTGTTTTTTAAAACGTTCTGTTCTCCTGCAGGCTTTCGACGACGCTATTGCAGAGCTGGATTCCCTGAGTGAAGATTCCTACAAAGACAGCACCTTGATCATGCAGCTACTGAGAGACAACTTGACAGTAAGTGTCGTGTACTAAAATCATAGTTCCCTGTTGTCACTGGGTTGACTTATGATGTCGGAGAGTTTGTTTTGGTCACACATTCCTGAGACAAAGGTAGAGGAGCTACGTAACCTGTCTACCCAGTAGGAACAAATATGAAGACGGTATGCACTCTGCTCACTACTGTAGAGAGTCTGCTAAATGACTCACTACTGTTAGTGGCTCTGGATCAGAGAGTCTGCTAAATGACTCACTACTGTTAGTGGCTCTGGATCAGAGAGTCTGCTAAATGACTCACTACTGTTAGTGGCTCTGGATCAGAGAGTCTGCTAAATGACTCACTACTGTTAGTGGCTCTGGATCAGAGAGTCTGCTAAATGACTCACTACTGTAGAGAGTCTGCTAAATGACTCACTACTGTAGAGAGTCTGCTAAATGACTCACTACTGTAGAGAGTCTGCTAAATGACTCACTACTGTAGAGAGTCTGCTAAATGACTCACTACTGTAGAGAGTCTGCTAAATGACTCACTACTGTAGAGAGTCTGCTAAATGACTCACTACTGTAGAGAGTCTGCTAAATGACTCACTACTGTTCGTGGCTCTGGATCAGAGAGTCTGCTAAATGACTCACTACTGTAAATGGCTCTGGATCAGAGAGTGCTAAATGACTCACTACTGTAGAGTCTGCTAAATGACTCACTACTGTAGATAGTCTGCTAAATGACTCACTACTGTAGATAGTCTGCTAAATGACTCACTACTGTAGATAGTCTGCTAAATGACTCACTACTGTAGAGAGTCTGCTAAATGACTCACTACTGTAGAGAGTCTGCTAAATGACTCACTACTGTAGAGAGTCTGCTAAATGACTCACTACTGTAGAGAGTCTGCTAAATGACTCACTACTGTAGAGAGTCTGCTAAATGACTCACTACTGTAGAGAGTCTGCTAAATGACTCACTACTGTAGAGAGTCTGCTAAATGACTCACTACTGTAGAGAGTCTGCTAAATGACTCACTACTGTAGAGAGTCTGCTAAATGACTCACTACTGTAGAGAGTCTGCTAAATGACTCACTACTGTAGAGAGTCTGCTAAATGACTCACTACTGTAGAGAGTCTGCTAAATGACTCGCTACTGTAGAGTCTGCTAGTCTGCTAAATGACTCGCTACTGTAGAGAGTCTGCTAAATGACTCGCTACTGTAGAGAGTCTGCTAAATGACTCGCTACTGTAGAGAGTCTGCTAAATGACTCGCTACTGTAGAGAGTCTGCTAAATGACTCGCTACTGTAGAGAGTCTGCTAAATGACTCTACTGTAGAGAGTCTGCTAAATGACATCTGCTAAATGACTGACTACTGTAATCTGTTGACATGTAATGTGAATGTTTCTCGTCTCTGTCCTCTCGCTCTCTCGTATCTCTGTCCTCTCGCTCTCTCGTATCTCTGTCCTCTCGCTCTCTCGTATCTCTGTAGCTGTGGACCTCAGACAACCAGGGAGATGGAGAGGATGCTGAGGAGGGTAGAGACTGACCTGGTTCCTGTTCCCTGGTCTGTCTGTCTGACTGACTGTCATCATCCTCTATCTATCAACACTGAGACAGACAGACTGACCACCTCATCCTGCCCAACGCTTCTCTTTAGTTCTGTCTGGCACGTCGTCTCACACCTCCATACGTTTACTCTTCTTTCGGGAATCATTGTGGGAGGGGTTTCATTCCAGGACTTGGCTGTGGGAGGGGTTTAGTTCCAGGACTTGGTTGTGGGAGGGGTTTCCTTCCAGGACTTGGTTGTGGGAGGGGTTTCCTTCCAGGACTTGGTTGTGGGAGGGGTTTCGTTCCAGGACTTGGTTGTGGGAGGGGTTTCGTTCCAGGACTTGGTTGTGGGAGGGGTTTAGTTCCAGGACTTGGTTGTGGGAGGGATTTCGTTCCAGGACTTGGTTGTGGGAGGGGTTTAGTTCCAGGACTTGGTTGTGGGAGGGGTTTTGGGACATATATTATGGTATGTTGGGGTGAGGGACTTATCTACTGAGCGTATAATTATTTGTGGGCGGAGAAACAGGGTGTTACATGTAGTTCTCAACTCATGCAATGTGGCAAGTTCAGGTTGTGAACTAACCTGGTCTAGTCCTCCACCTGTGTTCAGTTTGGGAATTAACCTGGTCTAGTCCTCTACCTGTGTTCAGGTTGGGAATTAACCTGGTCTAGTCCTCTACCTGTGTTCAGGTTGGGAATTAACCTGGTCTAGTCCTCTACCTGTGTTCAGGTTGGGAATTAACCTGGTCTAGTCCTCTACCTGTGTTCAGGTTGGGAACTAACCTGGTCTAGTCCTCCACCTGTGTTAAGGTTGGGAATTAACCTGGTCTAGTCCTCTACCTGTGTTCAGGTTGTGAATTAACCTGGTCTAATCCTCTACCTGTGGTCAGGTTGTGAACTAACCTGGTCTAGTCCTCTACCTGTGTTCAGGTTGTGAATTAACCTGGTCTAGTCCTCTACCTGTGGTCAGGTTGTGAACTAACCTGGTCTAGTCCTCTACCTGTGGTCAGGTTGGGAATTAACCTGGTCTAGTCCTCTACCTGTGGTCAGGTTGGGAATTAACCTGGTCTAGTCCTCTACCTGTGTTCAGGTTGGGAATTAACCTGGTCTAGTCCTCTACCTGTGTTCAGGTTGGGAATTAACCTGGTCTAGTCCTCTACCTGTGTTCAGGTTGGGAATTAACCTGGTCTAGTCCTCTACCTGTGTTCAGGTTGGGAATTAACCTGGTCTAGTCCTCTACCTGTGTTCAGGTTGGGAATTAACCTGGTCTAGTCCTCTACCTGTGTTCAGGTTGGGAATTAACCTGGTCTAGTCCTCTACCTGTGTTCAGGTTGGGAATTAACCTGGTCTAGTCCTCTACCTGTGTTCAGGTTGGGAACTAACCTGGTCTAGTCCTCTACCTGTGTTCAGGTTGGGAATTAACCTGGTCTAGTCCTCTACCTGTGTTCAGGTTGGGAATTAACCTGGTCTAGTCCTCTACCTGTGTTCAGGTTGGGAATTAACCTGGTCTAGTCCTCTACCTGTGTTCAGGTTGGGAACTAACCTGGTCTAGTCCTCTACCTGTGTTCAGGTTGGGAATTAACCTGGTCTAGTCCTCTACCTGTGTTCAGGTTGGGAACTAACCTGGTCTAGTCCTCTACCTGTGTTCAGGTTGGGAATTAACCTGGTCTAGTCCTCTACCTGTGTTCAGGTTGGGAATTAACCTGGTCTAGTCCTCTACCTGTGGTCAGGTTGGGAACTAACCTGGTCTAGTCCTCTACCTGTCTACATGGTAAAGATCTTGTGCTTGACAACATTGCTTGATTCATTTGTGGTTCGACATCAGTCTCTCTTGATTGGAGGAGGCAGCATCGAGCGGTTTTAGTCTGTAGCCAGGCGACTGACGGCAGGAGCATTAGGGGATAGTCCTGATGGCGTCTTATCGATGGTGGGTTGGCGTGGTCGTTGTTCTGCTCCCCAAATGGCACCCTATTCCCTATGAAGTACACTACTTTTAGACCAGAACCCTATGGAGCTTGGTCAAACACCCGTGCACTATGTAGGGAGTAGGATTCCAGTAGTGCACTATGTAGGGAATAGGGTTCCAGTAGTGCACTATGTAGGGCTCCAGTAGTGCACTATGTAGGGTTCCAGTAGTGCACTATGTAGGGTTCCAGTAGTGCACTATGTAGGGAGTAGGGTTCCAGTAGTGCACTATGTAGGGAGTAGGGTTCCAGTAGTGCACTATGTAGGGAGTAGGGTTCCAGTAGTGCACTATGTAGGGAGTAGGGTTCCAGTAGTGCACTATGTAGGGAATAGGGTTCCAGTAGTGCACTATGTAGGGTTCCAGTAGTGCACTATGTAGGGAGTAGGGTTCCAGTAGTGCACTATGTAGGGTTCCAGTAGTGCACTATGTAGGGAGTAGGGTTCCAGTAGTGCACTATGTAGGGAGTAGGGTTCCAGTAGTGCACTATGTAGTGTTCCAGTAGTGCACTATGTAGTGTTCCAGTAGTGCACTATGTAGTGTTCCAGTAGTGCACTATGTAGTGTTCCAGTAGTGCACTATGTAGTGTTCCAGTAGTGCACTATGTAGTGCACTATGTAGGGAGGTAGAGTCCAGTAGTGCACTCCAGTAGTGCACTATGTAGGGAATAGGGTTCCAGTAGTGCACTATGTAGGGTTCCAGTAGTGCACTATGTAGGGTTCCAGTAGTGCACTATGTAGGGAGTAGGGTTCCAGTAGTGCACTATGTAGGGAATAGGGTTCCAGTAGTGCACTATGTAGTGTTCCAGTAGTGCACTATGTAGGGAGTAGGGTTCCAGTAGTGCACTATGTAGGGAATAGGGTTCCAGTAGTGCACTATGTAGGGTTCCAGTAGTGCACTATGTAGGGAGTAGGGTTCCAGTAGTGCACTATGTAGGGAATAGGGTTCCAGTAGTGCACTATGTAGGAAGTAGTGCTCTAGTAGTGCACTATGTAGGGAGTAGGGTTCCAGTAGTGCACTATGTAGGGAGTAGGGTTCCAGTAGTGCACTATGTAGGGAGTAGGGCTCTAGTAGTGCACTATGTAGGGAGTAGGGCTCCAGTAGTGCACTATGTAGGGAGTAGGGCTCCAGTAGTGCACTATGTAGGGAGTAGGGCTCCAGTAGTGCACTATGTAGGGAGTAGGGCTCCAGTAGTGCTCTATGTAGGGAGTAGGGCTCCAGTAGTGCTCTATGTAGGGAGTAGGGCTCCAGTAGTGCTCTATGTAGGGAGTAGGGCTCCAGTAGTGCACTATGTAGGGAGTAGGGCTCCAGTAGTGCACTATGTAGGGAGTAGGGCTCCAGTAGTGCACTATGTAGGGAGTAGGGCTCCAGTAGTGCCCTACGTAGGGAGTAGGGCTCCAGTAGTGCACTACGTAGGGAGTAGGGCTCCAGTAGTGCACTATGTAGGGAGTAGGGCTCCAGTAGTGCACTATGTAGGGCTCCAGTAGTGCACTATGTAGGGAGTAGGGCTCCCTACATAGGAGGGATAGTTGGATAGTGATGTTACATTCCATTAAACTGTCACTGTTCTGCTCCACTTTCTTCTTCTTCAGTTTCACTGACCTGCTAACGTCATTTTGTATTTCTGTGTCAAGTAGGAGGTTTGGGAAAAGTCTAGAA
This sequence comes from Oncorhynchus gorbuscha, assembly GCF_021184085.1. Taxonomy (NCBI): domain Eukaryota; kingdom Metazoa; phylum Chordata; class Actinopteri; order Salmoniformes; family Salmonidae; genus Oncorhynchus; species Oncorhynchus gorbuscha. Next base: position 40,361 of record NW_025747109.1, read on the forward strand.
CAAAGAGGACTCCTAATACTCAGACTGTTTTTAAACCAGCAGAGCAGGAAGAATTTCCCCTCGTTGCTGCTTCTAGTTGCTGCTTCTTCTTTCCATCCCCAGTTTTTATTTTCATTTTAAGGTTTTCTTTTGATACTTGTGGTTCAGAACTCGTTAATGGGGAGAAAAGGGAGGTTGTTGTTGGGCCGGTTGTCTTTGTCCATGTCTTTTTGGAAATTTTCATACAAAACACCCAAGCATAACTGTTATCTGGAGGGAAATGTTATTTCATGTATGTGGAATTAAAAAGATAATTTAAAAGTTTTACGTTGTCCAATCTGAATTATTTTAGAGCTCTTAATCTCCAGTTTTCCCCCCTCAACGCCTTTGGTAAAAGATCACAAATCTAGCAACTCTGCGACCCAATCTGGCAACTCTGCGACCCAATCTGGCAACTCTGCGACCCAATCTGGCAACTCTGCGACCCAATCTGGCAACTCTGCGACCCAATCTGGCAACCCCGGTGACTACTCTCTGACTAATCCAGAGTATGCAATGAAAGGGGTCGGCATACTGCAAAAACAGTCCAGGTTGGCTGGTTCACACCAACAAAACATTGTATTTCCCAGGAAACAAGGCTATTGGTTGGAACTACTGTTCTCTCTGAATCACTCATGTCTGGAGCCGTCCTGTTATTACCCCCCACCCACACAACCTCCAGAGCTGCTCACAGAATTACTTGGACTAAACACCCACACACCTACCCAACCCCCACCCCACACACCTACCCAACCCCCACCCCACACACCTACCCAACCCCCACCCCACACACCTACCCAACCCCCACCCCACACACCTACCCAACCCCCACCCCACACACCTACCCAACCCCCACCCCACCACCTACACCCCACCCCACTCTCACAAGGTGTCGACAGCATTCCACATGTTTGATTTAAATGCTTCCCACAATTGTGTCAAGTTGGCCGGATGTCCTTTGGGTGGTGGACCATTCTTGATACACAGGGAAACTGGAGTGTGAAAAACCCAGCAGCGTTGCAGTTCTTGACAGAAACCGGTGCGCCTGGCACCTACAACCGCCTATTACCGCACCCCGTTCATCCACTGAATGGAGCACACAAACTTAAGTCCATGTCTGAATTGTATCGAGGCTTAAAAATTATCTCCACCCCTTCATCTACACCAGGCCAGCGCAACCCTCTTCCTGGAGATCTACTGTCCTGTTGAGAGCTGCGCAACCCTCTTCCTGGAAATCTACTGTCCTGTTGAGAGCTGCCCAACCCTCTTCCTGGAGATCTACTGTCCTGTTGAGAGCTGCGCAACCCTCTTCCTGGAGATCTACTGTCCTGTTGAGAGCTGCCCAACCCTCTTCCTGGAGATCTACTGTCCTGTGGGTTTTCAGTCCAACCCTCTTCCTGGAGATCTACTGTCCTGTGGGTTTTCAGTACAACCCTCTTCCTGGAGATCTACTGTCCTGTAGGTTTTCAGTACAACCCTCTTCCTGGAGATATACTGTCCTGTGGGTTTTCAGTCCAACCCTCTTCCTAGAGATCTACTGTCCTGGAGATCTACTTGGACTGAAAACCCACAGGACAGTAGATCTCCAGGAAGAGGGAAGAGGGTTGGGCAGCTCTCAACAGGACAGTAGATCTCTAGGAAGAGGGTTGGGCAGCTCTCAACAGGACAGTAGATCTCTAGGAAGAGGGTTGGGCAGCTCTCAACAGGACAGTAGATCTCTAGGAAGAGGGTTGGGCAGCTCTCAACAGGACAGTAGATCTCTTGGGAAGAGGGTTGGGCAGCTCTCAACAGGACAGTAGATCTCAAGGAAGAGGGTTGGGCAGCTCTCAACAGGACAGTAGATCTCTAGGAAGAGGGTTGGGCAGCTCTCAACAGGACAGTAGATCTCTAGGAAGAGGGTTGGGCAGCTCTCAACAGGACAGTAGATCTCAAGGAAGAGGGTTGGGCAGCTCTCAACAGGACAGTAGATCTCTAGGAAGAGGGTTGGGCAGCTCTCAACAGGACAGTAGATCTCTAGGAAGAGGGTTGGGCAGCTCTGATCTACACTGAAGTGGATTTAAGGGATCGCAGCTTTCTCCTGGATTCACCTGGTCAGTCTATCATGGAAAGAGCAGGTGTTCCTAATGTTCTGTCCAGTCAGTGTATCAGCCAATAGGAACTCCTCATTGACCTGGTCAGTCTATCATGGAAAGAGTAGGTGTTCTTTCTTTTGTATACTCTGTGTGCTAGGTGCATCCGATCGGACCCTCCCTTTTGCCTCCAGAACAGCCTGAATTCTTAGTGGCATGGAAATGTTTGCTGAATTGGTATCAAGGGCCCTAACGTGTGCCAGGAAAACATTCCCCACACCATTACACCACCATGGACTCATGCTGCTTACGCCAAACCCTGACATCAGCATGACGCGACAGGAACCAGGATTGGTCGGACCAGGCACTGCTTTTCCACTCTTCAGTTGTCCAGTGTTGATGATCACGTGCCCACTGGGAGCCTCTTCTTGTTGTTTTTATCTGATAGGAACCCGGTGTGGTTGTCTGCTGCAACAGCCAATCCGTGACAAGGACCTACGAGTTGTTTTCCCATTCTAATGTTCATTCAAACAGTAACTGAGAATGGGAATTCCAAGTTGGATGACCATTGAAAATTATATGTTTTTCTGAGTTCCCAGTTATCTTGAATGCATTGAAGTATTCAGACCCTTTACTCAGTACTTTGTTGAAGCACCTTTGGCAGCGATTACAGCCTTGAGTCTTCTTGGGTTATGACGCTACAAGCTTAGTTAGTACACCTGTATTTGGGGAGTTTCTACTCCTGGTGCGGTAGGGACTGAAGCTGGCCAGCATAAATTACCACCTAACCCAGGACAAGGAAAAACATTAGTGAAACAATACAACAATAATGATTTTAAACTAAAAATAAATAGTACAATTTCCCGGGCGCCCTCCGGCCAGCGATCGCTTCTCAGATCAAGTGCAGCACTATCAGACACTACACGTGATCTTAGCCAAAAGACCGAGAAGCAATCTACTGTATTACTTAGCTCTGTGTATATTCATGTTTTAACTACTTTATTACTACGCTCTGTGTGTATATTAATGTTTTAACTACTTTATTACTACGCTCTGTGTGTATATTAATGTTTTAACTACTTTATTACTTCGCTCTGTGTGTATATTTTTGATCATGCACTGTTGAGGAAAGTTTTACAAGTAAGTATCCCGTGAACTTGACGAAAAATCTTTGTTGAGAAGATGAACGCACCCCATTCCCAACAGCTATCTTAGTCAATAAAACGGTGACCGATTTGACCAGTACTATCAAGCCATCACTGATACTGAAATGAATGTGAAAATACAATATAGTTCAACGAAGCAACTCCGTGTGATTTCTCTTTACAATGAAAGGGGGTGCACCGTTCCTGGAGGTACTGCAATACCAGGTCGATGCGTGGAGTGGACGGAGCAAGCCCCTATTCCATCTCCCTATTCCAAAAATCAATTTAATATATGGTCCCCAGATAGGGGACGTATCAGATATTAAACTGATAAGAACAGATTTTTTTTTTTTTTTTTTTTTGGAAAAATAATTTTTATTTTCGTTTCATATTCAAATACAATTACAAATTTAGTGCATAACGTTGTACATAACATGGATACTTACAAACAGTATCAAAAAGTACCATAACAATATCAGAATACCAAAACTCCTTAAAAAAAAAAAAGTGCTGTTCAGCAGAACCTGACCAGTATTATTGGCCTATATTCGAGATTAACATGCCTCTAACAATCTCCAAAAACAATACAAACAATTCTATAAATACAAATATATACATATGCCAAAATGCACTCTGGATAAACCTCAGTGTATATAAAATATCTACAATGGCTTAGTTTACATTCCAAATGTACCTATGTAATACACTTATATCGGTTATACACACATTTACAATGACGGGTAAATCCCTTTCCATCTCTGTTTTACTGATGCAATGCCCCCCTTATCTATTTCGAATTGTATTCTTTTCCAAACTTCCTGTTTTATAAATTGAACCAATCCCGTCGGTGACCACTTGAGGGTGTCATTAACTGCACCACATCTGGCCTCCCAAAGTTTGGTCTTGATAAGGGACACCAGAGTCACTAATGCTAATAATTGCACCCTTTCCACGTTTTTTATTTCAAGTTTGGCAACACCTTCATAATCTATGTTTTTTAAAATCTCAAAAAATTGTTGACTTTTTCCCCAAACTGATTGGGCAAAAGAACATTCCCATAAAACATGTGGAATTGTTTCGATTGCGAAACAATTGTGCCTGGGACAAAATTTATTTAGGGTCAAATTATGATCGTATAAAGTTGAACGGACCGGAAGACGTCTGTGTAAAACAAGCCAATTAAAATCTTTCAGTCTGTTATCTAACCCTTTTAATTGTGTCCGTATCCAGGTGGAAGGCGATATTGGTAACCTGTCTCTTGGACGACAATTTTCTATTAATTTTGCGTATAGCAATCTGTGGTTGATTACATTTTCTTTTACTTTGCAGAATGTATGCACACATGACTGTAAGTCGCTTTGGATAAAAGCGTCTGCTAAATGGCATTTATTATTATTATTTATTATTATTATATTAAGTGGACAATTGCTTTTGACTGTTACAATGTAACACATTTGTAGGTTCTAAGATCACGTGGTCGTCCGCCCTCCAATCAGAAATGAGAGGACGCGTTGTTAAGTTAAAACCAGATCAACAGCTAAATTGGAATAATAATATATTACGTGTGTGTGTTTGTGTGTGTGTGGGGGGGATTTGGAGATAATAATATTGACGTAACATTTGATCTTGTATCAAGTATATCTGGCAGCATTGCTGCCACAAACGAACTGAAGCAATTGTCCACTTAATATAATAATAATAAATAATAATAATAAATGCCATTTAGCAGACGCTTTTATCCAAAGCGACTTACAGTCATGTGTGCATACATTCTACGTATGGGTGGTCCCGGGGATCGAACCCACTACCCTGGCGTTACAAGCGCCATGCTCTACCAACTGAGCTACAGAAGGACCACTTGGTGGCGCCAGAGTTCCACCGACCGTCGCTTTTTCCTGGTTGTCCTGTGGTTGTCCTGTGGTTGTCCTGTGGTTGTCCTGTGGTTGTCCTGTGTGGTACAGAAAACTGCATTTCAATATTGAACCGCTTGACTTCAAGACATCGTCAACGAAAATAACGTGACCAATAAAAATAGCCTGTCTTTTTTAGACTTACTCAGTCACTATAACTAACTTCATAAAATGCCATTTGGCCTAATGAAGATACTATATATGTAACATTTACATTTACATTTAAGTCATTTAGCAGACGCTCTTATCCAGAGCGACTTACAAATTGGTGCATTCACCTTATGACATCCAGTGGGACAGTCACTTAACAATAGTGCATCTAAAACTTAGGGGGGGTGGGGTGAGAGGGATTACTTAACCTATCCTAGGTATTCCTTCTCTCTTGTGCAGGAACCAGTGTGCCCACTTGCGCGGGCTCGCTATAGGTGAGCCCACAATCGTCTGGCGTAACGTGGCCCATCCTGCTCTCCTGAATCGGCATCGGGACCTGTCCTGGATGGTCGCCCACGAGATCCTCCCGGTCAGGGCCGTTATGCACTCACGGGGCATGGCGAGGACATCCGCGTGCCCCCGACCAGGCTGCGGCCAAGAAGAGTCGGTGAGGCACTGGGGATGCAGTGCTGCCAGGGACCTGTGGAAGGAAGCAGGCCCCCTGACCTCCCCGTGTCTGCCAGCAGGGGAGGACCTATCACCTCAGCTCGTGCTGTATGGGTCAGGTCGTGCTGTATGGGGTGGGGGTGGGGGTGCTCGTGCTTGAAGGACAACATGTAATTTTTAACCAATTTAAATGTAACTTTCAAATGCTGTTTTATGCCTTATTGTCGTTTTTATGTGTATGAAACGATTTAAAACATGTATGAGCTGTTTTTAAAGGAAATGTGTTTATACAACTTTTCCAAAATAAAAGAAAATCTGTTCTCCTAAACCTCCTCTCCTGCTGCCTCCTCTCCTGCCTCCTCCTCTCCTGCTTCCTCCTCTCCTGCTTCCTCCTCTCCTGCTTCCTCCTCTCCTGCTGCCTCCTGATCCTGTCCGACCCAGTCCAGTCACTCAGCCCTATCCAGACCATTCACCCAGCCCAGTCACTCAGCCCTATCCAGACCATTCACCCAGTCCAGTCACTCAGTCCTATCCAGACCATTCACCCAGTCCAGTCACTCAGCTCTATCCAGTCCAGTCACTCAGCCCTATCCAGACCATTCACCCAGTCCAGTCACTCAGTCCTATCCAGACAATTCACCCAGTCCAGTCACTCAGCTCTATCCAGTCCAGTCACTCAGCCCTATCCAGACCATTCACCCAGCCCAGTCACTCAGCCCTATCCAGACCATTCACCCAGTCCAGTCACTCAGCCCTATCCAGACCATTCACCCAGTCCAGTCACTCAGTCCTATCCAGACCATTCACCCAGTCCAGTCACTCAGCTCTATCCAGTCCAGTCACTCAGCCCTATCCAGACCATTCACCCAGTCCAGTCATTCAGCCCTATCCAGACCATTCACCCAGTCCAGTCACTCAGTCCAGTCACTCAGCCCTACCCAGTCCAGTCCTCCACCACTATCCAGACCATTCACCCAGTCCAGTCACTCAGCCCTATCCAGACCATTCACCCAGTCCAGTCATTCAGCCCTATCTAGACCAATCACATAGTCCAGTCACTCAGCCCTATCCAGACCATTCACTCAGCCCAGTCACTCAGCCCTATCCAGACCATTCACCCAGTCCAGTCACTCAGCCCTATCCAGACCATTCACCCAGTCCAGTCACTCAGTCCTATCCAGACCATTCACCCAGTCCAGTCACTCAGCCCTACCCAGTCCAGTCCCCCACCACTATCCAGACCATTCACCCAGTCCAGTCACTCAGTCCTATCCAGACCATTCACCTAGTCCAGTCACTCAGTCCTATCCAGACCATTCACCCAGTCCAGTCACTCAGCTCTATCCAGTCCAGTCACTCAGCCCTATCCAGACCATTCACCCAGTCCAGTCACTCAGCCCTATCCAGACCATTCACCCAGTCCAGTCACTCAGCCCTATCCAGACCATTCACCCAGCCCAGTCACTCAGCCCTATCCAGACCATTCACCCAGTCCAGTCATTCAGCATTATCCAGACCATTCACCTAGTCCAGTCACTCAGCCCAATCCAGACCATTCACCCAGCCCAGTCACTCAGCCCTATCCAGACCATTCACCCAGTCCAGTCACTCAGTCCTATCCAGACCATTCACCCAGTCCAGTCACTCAGCTCTATCCAGTCCAGTCCAGTCACTCAGCCCTATCCAGACCATTCACCCAGCCCTATCCAGACCATTCACCCAGTCCAGTCACTCAGTCCTATCCAGACCATTCACCCAGTCCAGTCACTCAGTCCTATCCAGACCATTCACCCAGTCCAGTCACTCAGCCCTATCCAGACCATTCACCTAGTCCAATCACTCAGTCCAGTCACTCAGCCCTATCCAGACCATTTACCTAGTCCAGTCACTCAGCCCTATCCAGACCATTCACCCAGTCCAGTCATTCAGCCCTATCCAGACCATTCACCTAGTCCAGTTACTCAGCCCTATCCAGACCATTCACCCAGTCCAGTCACTCAGCCCTATCCAGACCATTCACCCAGTCCAGTCACTCAGTCCTATCCAGACCATTCACCCAGTCCAGTCACTCAGCTCTATCCAGTCCAGTCCAGTCACTCAGCCCTATCCAGACCATTCACCCAGCCCTATCCAGACCATTCACCCAGTCCAGTCACTCAGTCCTATCCAGACCATTCACCCAGTCCAGTCACTCAGTCCTATCCAGACCATTCACCCAGTCCAGTCACTCAGCCCTATCCAGACCATTCACCTAGTCCAATCACTCAGTCCAGTCACTCAGCCCTATCCAGACCATTTACCTAGTCCAGTCACTCAGCCCTATCCAGACCATTCACCCAGTCCAGTCATTCAGCCCTATCCAGACCATTCACCTAGTCCAGTCACTCAGCCCTATCCAGACCATTCACCCAGTCCAGTCACTCAGCCCTATCCAGACCATTCACCCAGTCCAGTCACTCAGCCCTATCCAGTCCAGTCACTCAGCCCTATCCAGACCATTCATCTAGTCCAGTCACTCAGCCCAGTCACTCAGCTCTATCCAGTCCAGTCACTCAGCCCTATCCAGACCATTCACCCAGTCCAGTCATTCAGCCCTATCCAGACCATTCACCTAGTCCAGTCACTCAGCCCTATCCAGACCATTCACCCAGTCCAGTCACTCAGCCCTATCCAGACCATTCACCCAGTCCAGTCACTCAGCCCTATCCAGTCCAGTACTTCAGCCCTATCCAGACCATTCACCTAGTCCAGTCACTCAGTCCTATCCAGACCATTCACCCAGTCCAGTCATTCAGCCCTATCCAGACCATTCACCTAGTCCAGTCACTCAGCCCAGTCACTCAGCTCTATCCAGTCCAGTCACTCAGCCCTATCCAGACCATTCACCCAGTCCAGTCACTCAGCCCTATCCAGACCATTCACCCAGTCCAGTCACTCAGCCCTATCCAGTCCAGTACTTCAGCCCTATCCAGACCATTCACCTAGTCCAGTCACTCAGTCCTATCCAGACCATTTACCTAGTCCAGTCACTCAGCCCTATCCAGACCATTCACCCAGTCCAGTCATTCAGCCCTATCCAGACCATTCACCTAGTCCAGTCACTCAGCCCTATCCAGACCATTCACCCAGTCCAGTCACTCAGCCCTACCCAGTCCAGTCCCCCACCACTATCCAGACCATTCACCTAGTCCAGTCACTCAGTCCTAACCAGACCATTCACCCAGTCCAGTCACTCAGTCCTATCCAGACCATTCACCCAGCCCTATCCAGACCATTCACCCAGTCCAGTCATTCAGCCCTATCCAGACCATTCACCTAGTCCAGTCACTCAGCCCTATCCAGACCATTCACCCAGTCCAGTCATTCAGCCCTATCCAGACCATTCACCTAGTCCAGTCACTCAGCCCTATCCAGACCATTCACCCAGTCCAGTCATTCAGCCCTATCCAGACCATTCACCCAGTCCAGTCACTCAGCCCTATCCAGACCATTCACCTAGTCCAGTCACTCAGCCCTATCCAGACCATTCACCTAGTCCAGTCACTCAGCCCAGTCACTCAGCCCTATCCAGTCCAGTCACTCAGCCCTATCCAGACCATTTACCTAGTCCAGTCACTCAGCCCTATCCAGACCATTCACCCAGTCCAGTCATTCAGCCCTATCCAGACCATTCACCTAGTCCAGTCACTCAGCCCTATCCAGACCATTCACCAAGTCCAGTCACTCAGCCCTATCCAGACCATTCACCTAGTCCAGTCACTCAGCCCTATCCAGACTATTCACCTAGTCCAGTCACTCAGCCCAGTCACTCAGCCCTATCCAGTCCAGTCCCCCACCACTATCCAGACCATTCACCCAGTCCAGTCACTCAGTCCTATCCAGACCATTCACCTAGTCCAGTCACTCAGTCCTATCCAGACCATTCACCCAGTCCAGTCACTCAGCTCTATCCAGTCCAGTCACTCAGCCCTATCCAGACCATTTACCTAGTCCAGTCACTCAGCCCTATCCAGACCATTCACCTAGTCCAGTCACTCAGCCCTATCCAGACCATTCACCCAGTCCAGTCACTCAGTCCTATCCAGACCATTCACCCAGTCCAGTCACTCAGCTCTATCCAGTCCAGTCCAGTCACTCAGCCCTATCCAGACCATTCACCCAGCCAAGTCACTCAGCCCTATCCAGACCATTCACCCAGTCCAGTCACTCAGCTCTACCCAGCCCAGTCACTCAGCCCTATCCAGACCATTCACCTAGTCCAGTCACTCAGCCCTATCCAGACCATTCACCCAGTCCAGTCACTCAGTCCTATCCAGACCATTCACCCAGTCCAGTCACTCAGCTCTATCCAGTCCAGTCACTCAGCCCTATCCAGACCATTCACCCAGCCCAGTCACTCAGCCCTATCCAGACCATTCACCCTGTCCAGTCACTCAGCTCTATCCAGTCCAGTCACTCAGCCCTATCCAGACCACTCACCCAGTCCAGTCACTCAGCCCTATCCAGACCATTCACCCAGTCCAGTCACTCAGCCCTATCCAGTCCAGTCACTCAGCCCTATCCAGACCATTCACCCAGTCCAGTCATTCAGCCCTATCCAGACCATTCACCTAGTCCAGTCACTCAGCCCTATCCAGACCATTCACCCAGTCCAGTCATTCAGCCCTATCCAGACCATTCACCTAGTCCAGTCACTCAGCCCTATCCAGACCATTCACCCAGTCCAGTCATTCAGCCCTATCCAGACCATTCACCCAGTCCAGTCACTCAGCCCTATCCAGACCATTCACCTAGTCCAGTCACTCAGCCCAGTCACTCAGCCCTATCCAGTCCAGTCACTCAGCCCTATCCAGACCATTTACCTAGTCCAGTCACTCAGCCCTATCCAGACCATTCACCCAGTCCAGTCATTCAGCCCTATCCAGACCATTCACCTAGTCCAGTCACTCAGCCCTATCCAGACCATTCACCCAGTCCAGTCACTCAGTCCTATCCAGACCATTCACCTAGTTCAGTCACTCAGTCCTATCCAGACCATTCACTCAGTCCAGTCACTCAGCTCTATCCAGTCCAGTCACTCAGCCCTATCCAGACCATTCACCCAGTCCAGTCACTCAGCCCTATCCAGACCATTCACCCAGTCCAGTCACTCAGCCCAATCCAGACCATTCACCCAGCCCAGTCACTCAGCCCTATCCAGACCATTCACCCAGTCCAGTCACTCAGTCCTATCCAGACCATTCACCCAGTCCAGTCACTCAGCTCTATCCAGTCCAGTCCAGTCACCAGCCCTATCCAGACCATTCACCCAGCCAAGTCACTCAGCCCTATCCAGACCATTCACCAAGTCCAGTCACTCAGCTCTATCCAGTCCAGTCACTCAGCCCTATCCAGACCATTCACCCAGTCCAGTCACTCAGCCCTATCCAGACCATTCACCCAGTCCAGTCACTCAGCCCTATCCAGTCCAGTACTTCAGCCCTATCCAGACCATTCACCCAGTCCAGTCATTCAGCCCTATCCAGACCATTCACCTAGTCCAGTCACTCAGCCCTATCCAGACCATTCACCCAGTCCAGTCATTCAGCCCTATCTAGACCATTCACCTAGTCCAGTCACTCAGCCCTATCCAGACCATTCACCCAGTCCAGTCACTCAGCCCTATCCAGACCATTCACCTAGTCCAGTCACTCAGTCCTATCCAGACCATTCACCTAGTCCAGTCACTCAGTCCAGTCACTCAGCCCTATCCAGTCCAGTCAATCAGCCCTATCCAGACCATTTACCTAGTCCAGTCACTCAGCCCTATCCAGACCATTCACCCAGTCCAGTCATTCAGCCCTATCCAGACCATTCACCTAGTCCAGTCACTCAGCCCTATCCAGACCATTCACCCAGTCCAGTCACTCAGCCCCAGACCATTCACCCAGACCAGTTCACCCAGTCCAGTCACTCAGCCCTATCCAGACCATTCACCCAGTCCAGTCACTCAGCCCTATCCAGACCATTCACCTAGTCCAGTCCCAGCCCAGACCATTCAGCCCATCCAGTCCAGTCACTCAGCCCTATCCAGACCATTTACCTAGTCCAGTCACTCAGCCCTATCCAGACCATTCACCCAGTCCAGTCATTCAGCCCTATCCAGACCATTCACCTAGTCCAGTCACTCAGCCCTATCCAGACCATTCACCCAGTCCAGTCACTCAGTCCTATCCAGACCATTCACCTAGTTCAGTCACTCAGTCCTATCCAGACCATTCACTCAGTCCAGTCACTCAGCTCTATCCAGTCCAGTCACTCAGCCCTATCCAGACCATTCACCCAGTCCAGTCACTCAGCCCTATCCAGACCATTCACCCAGTCCAGTCACTCAGCCCAATCCAGACCATTCACCCAGCCCAGTCACTCAGCCCTATCCAGACCATTCACCCAGTCCAGTCACTCAGTCCTATCCAGACCATTCACCCAGTCCAGTCACTCAGCTCTATCCAGTCCAGTCCAGTCACTCAGCCCTATCCAGACCATTCACCCAGCCAAGTCACTCAGCCCTATCCAGACCATTCACCAAGTCCAGTCACTCAGCTCTATCCAGTCCAGTCACTCAGCCCTATCCAGACCATTCACCCAGTCCAGTCACTCAGCCCTATCCAGACCATTCACCCAGTCCAGTCACTCAGCCCTATCCAGTCCAGTACTTCAGCCCTATCCAGACCATTCACCCAGTCCAGTCATTCAGCCCTATCCAGACCATTCACCTAGTCCAGTCACTCAGCCCTATCCAGACCATTCACCCAGTCCAGTCACCAGCCCTATCCAGACCATTCACCTAGTCCAGTCACTCAGCCCTATCCAGACCATTCACCCAGTCCAGTCACTCAGCCCTATCCAGACCATTCACCTAGTCCAGTCACTCAGTCCTATCCAGACCATTCACCTAGTCCAGTCACTCAGTCCAGTCACTCAGCCCTATCCAGTCCAGTCACTCAGCCCTATCCAGACCATTTACCTAGTCCAGTCACTCAGCCCTATCCAGACCATTCACCCAGTCCAGTCATTCAGCCCTATCCAGACCATTCACCTAGTCCAGTCACTCAGCCCTATCCAGACCATTCACCCAGTCCAGTCACTCAGTCCTATCCAGACCATTCACCCAGTCCAGTCACTCAACTGTATCCAGTCCAGTCACTCAGCCCTATCCAGACCATTCACCCAGCCCAGTCACTCAACCCTATCCAGACCATTCACCCTGTCCAGTCACTCAGCTCTATCCAGTCCAGTCACTCAGCCCTATCCAGACCACTCACCCAGTCCAGTCACTCAGCCCTATCCAGACCATTCACCCAGTCCAGTCACTCAGCCCTATCCAGACCATTCACCCAGTCCAGTCATTCAGCCCTATCCAGACCATTCACCTAGTCCAGTCACTCAGCCCTATCCAGACCATTCACCCAGTCCAGTCATTCAGCCCTATCCAGACCATTCACCTAGTCCAGTCACTCAGCCCTATCCAGACCATTCACCCAGTCCAGTCATTCAGCCCTATCCAGACCATTCACCTAGTCCAGTCACTCAGCCCTATCCAGACCATTCACCCAGTCCAGTCACTCAGCCCTATCCAGACCATTCACCCAGTCCAGTCACTCAGCCCTATCCAGACCATTCACCCAGTCCAGTCACTCAGCCCTATCCAGACCATTCACCTAGTCCAGTCACTCAGCCCTATCCAGACCATTCACCCAGTCCAGTCACTCAGCCCTATTCAGACCATTCACCCAGTCCAGTCACTCAGCCCTATCCAGACCATTCACCCAGTCCAGTCACTCAGCCCTATTCAGACCATTCACCCAGTCCAGTCACTCAGCCCTATCCAGACCATTCACCCAGCCCAGTCACTCAGCCCTATCCAGACCATTCACCCAGTCCAGTCACTCAGTCCTATCCAGACCATTCACCCAGTCCAGTCACTCAGCTCTATCCAGTCCAGTCACTCAGCCCTATCCAGACCATTCTCCCAGCCCAGTCACTCAGCCCTATCCAGACCATTCACCCAGTCCAGTCATTCAGCCCTATCCAGACCATTCACCTAGTCCAGTCACTCAGCCCTATCCAGACCATTCACCCAGTCCAGTCATTCAGCCCTATCCAGACCATTCACCTAGTCCAGTCACTCAGCCCTATCCAGACCATTCACCCAGTCCAGTCACTCAATCCAGTCACTCAGCCCTACTCAGTCCAGTCCCCCACCACTATCCAGACCATTCACCCAGTCCAGTCACTCAGTCCAGTCACTCAGCCCTATCCAGTCCAGTCACTCAGCTCTATCCACACCATTCACCTAGTCCAGTCACTCAGCCCTATCCAGACCATTCACCCAGTCCAGTCACTCAGCCCTATCCAGACCATTCACCTAGTCCAGTCACTCAGTCCTATACAGACCATTCACCCAGTCCAGTCACTCAGCTCTATCCAGTCCAGTCACTCAGCCCTATCCAGACCATTCACCCAGTCCAGTCACTCAGCCCTATCCAGACCATTCACCCAGTCCAGTCATTCAGCCCTATCCAGACCATTCACCCAGTCCAGTCACTCAGCCCTATCCAGACCATTCACCCAGCCCAGTCACTCAGCCCTATCCAGACCATTCACCCAGTCCAGTCACTCAGCCCTATCCAGACCATTCACCTAGTCCAGTCACTCAGTCCAGTCACTCAGCCCTATCCAGTCCAGTCACTCAGCCCTATCCAGACCATTCACCTAGTCCAGTCACTCAGCCCTATCCAGACCATTCACCCAGTCCAGTCATTCAGCCCTATCCAGACCATTCACCTAGTCCAGTAACTCAGCCCTATCCAGACCATTCACCCAGTCCAGTCACTCAGTCCTATCCAGACCATTCACCCAGTCCAGTCACTCAGCTCTATCCAGTCCAGTCACTCAGCCCAGTCACTCAGCCCTATCCAGACCATTCACCCAGTCCAGTCACTCAGCCCTATCCAGTCCAGTCACTCAGCCCTATCCAGACCATTCACCCAGTCCAGTCATTCAGCCCTATCCAGACCATTCACCTAGTCCAGTCACTCAGCCCTATCCAGACCATTCACCCAGTCCAGTCATTCAGCCCTATCCAGACCATTCACCTAGTCCAGTCACTCAGCCCTATCCAGACCATTCACCCAGTCCAGTCATTCAGCCCTATCCAGACCATTCACCCAGTCCAGTCACTCAGCCCTATCCAGACCATTCACCTAGTCCAGTCACTCAGCCCAGTCACTCAGCCCTATCCAGTCCAGTCACTCAGCCCTATCCAGACCATTTACCTAGTCCAGTCACTCAGCCCTATCCAGACCATTCACCCAGTCCAGTCATTCAGCCCTATCCAGACCATTCACCTAGTCCAGTCACTCAGCCCTATCCAGACCATTCACCCAGTCCAGTCACTCAGCCCTACCCAGTCCAGTCCCCCACCACTATCCAGACCATTCACCCAGTCCAGTCACTCAGTCCTATCCAGACCATTCACCTAGTCCAGTCACTCAGTCCTATCCAGACCATTCACCCAGTCCAGTCACTCAGCTCTATCCAGTCCAGTCACTCAGCCCTATCCAGACCATTCACCCAGTCCAGTCACTCAGCCCTATCCAGACCATTCACCCAGTCCAGTCACTCAGCCCAATCCAGACCATTCACCCAGCCCAGTCACTCAGCCCTATCCAGACCATTCACCCAGTCCAGTCACTCAGTCCTATCCAGACCATTCACCAGTCCAGTCACTCAGCTCTATCCAGTCCAGTCCAGTCACTCAGCCCTATCCAGACCATTCACCCAGCCAAGTCACTCAGCCCTATCCAGACCATTCACCCAGTCCAGTCACTCAGCTCTATCCAGTCCAGTCACTCAGCCCTATCCAGACCATTCACCCAGTCCAGTCACTCAGCCCTATCCAGACCATTCACCCAGTCCAGTCACTCAGCCCTATCCAGTCCAGTACTTCAGCCCTATCCAGACCATTCACCCAGTCCAGTCATTCAGCCCTATCCAGACCATTCACCTAGTCCAGTCACTCAGCCCTATCCAGACCATTCACCCAGTCCAGTCATTCAGCCCTATCCAGACCATTCACCTAGTCCAGTCACTCAGCCCTATCCAGACCATTCACCCAGTCCAGTCACTCAGCCCTATCCAGACCATTCACCCAGCCCAGTCACTCAGCCCTATCCAGACCATTCACCCAGTCCAGTCACTCAGCCCTATCCAGACCATTCACCTAGTCCAGTCACTCAGTCCTATCCAGACCATTCACCCAGTCCAGTCACTCAGCCCTATCCAGACCATTCACCTAGTCCAGTCACTCAGTCCAGTCACTCAGCTCTATCCAGTCCAGTCACTCAGCCCTATCCAGACCACTCACCCAGTCCAGTCACTCAGCCCTATCCAGACCATTCACCCAGTCCAGTCACTCAGCCCTATCCAGTCCAGTCACTCAGCCCTATCCAGACCATTCACCCAGTCCAGTCATTCAGCCCTATCCAGACCATTCACCTAGTCCAGTCACTCAGCCCAATCCAGACCATTCACCCAGTCCAGTCATTCAGCCCTATCCAGACCATTCACCTAGTCCAGTCACTCAGCCCTATCCAGACCATTCACCCAGTCCAGTCATTCAGCCCTATCCAGACCATTCACCTAGTCCAGTCACTCAGCCCTATCCAGACCATTCACCCAGTCCAGTCACTCAGCCCTACCCAGTCCAGTCCCCCACCACTATCCAGACCATTCACCCAGTCCAGTCACTCAGTCCTATCCAGACCATTCACCTAGTCCAGTCACTCAGCCCTATCCAGACCATTCACCCAGTCCAGTCATTCAGCCCTATCCAGACCATTCACCTAGTCCAGTCACTCAGCCCTATCCAGACCATTCACCCAGTCCAGTCACTCAGTCCTATCCAGACCATTCACCCAGTCCAGTCACTCAGCTCTATCCAGTCCAGTCCAGTCACTCAGCCCTATCCAGACCATTCACCCAGCCCAGTCACTCAGCCCTATCCAGACCATTCACCCAGTCCAGTCACTCAGCTCTACCCAGCCCAGTCACTCAGCCCTATCCAGACCATTCACCTAGTCCAGTCACTCAGCCCTATCCAGACCATTCACCCAGTCCAGTCACTCAGTCCTATCCAGACCATTCACCCAGTCCAGTCACTCAGCTCTATCCAGTCCAGTCACTCAGCCCTATCCAGACCATTCACCCAGCCCAGTCACTCAGCCCTATCCAGACCATTCACCCTGTCCAGTCACTCAGCTCTATCCAGTCCAGTCACTCAGCCCTATCCAGACCATTCACCCAGTCCAGTCACTCAGCCCTATCCAGACCATTCACCCAGTCCAGTCACTCAGCCCTATCCAGACCATTCACCCAGTCCAGTCACTCAGCCCTATCCAGACCATTCACCCAGTCCAGTCACTCAGCCCTATCCAGACCATTCACCCAGTCCAGTCACTCAGCCCAATCCAGACCATTCACCCAGCCCAGTCACTCAGTCCTATCCAGACCATTCACCCAGTCCAGTCACTCAGCTCTATCCAGTCCAGTCCAGTCACTCAGCCCTATCCAGACCATTCACCCAGCCAAGTCACTCAGCCCTATCCAGACCATTCACCCAGTCCAGTCACTCAGCTCTATCCAGTCCAGTCACTCAGCCCTATCCAGACCATTCACCCAGTCCAGTCACTCAGCCCTATCCAGACCATTCACCCAGTCCAGTCACTCAGCCCTATCCAGTCCAGTACTTCAGCCCTATCCAGACCATTCACCCAGTCCAGTCATTCAGCCCTATCCAGACCATTCACCCAGTCCAGTCATTCAGCCCTATCCAGACCATTCACCTAGTCCAGTCACTCAGCCCTATCCAGACCATTCACCCAGTCCAGTCATTCAGCCCTATCCAGACCATTCACCCAGTCCAGTCACTCAGCCCTATCCAGACCATTCACCTAGTCCAGTCACTCAGCCCAGTCACTCAGCCCTATCCAGTCCAGTCACTCAGCCCTATCCAGACCATTTACCTAGTCCAGTCACTCAGCCCTATCCAGACCATTCACCCAGTCCAGTCATTCAGCCCTATCCAGACCATTCACCTAGTCCAGTCACTCAGCCCTATCCAGACCATTCACCCAGTCCAGTCACTCAGCCCTACCCAGTCCAGTCCCCCACCACTATCCAGACCATTCACCCAGTCCAGTCACTCAGTCCTATCCAGACCATTCACCTAGTTCAGTCACTCAGTCCTATCCAGACCATTCACCCAGTCCAGTCACTCAGCTCTATCCAGTCCAGTCACTCAGCCCTATCCAGACCATTCACCCAGTCCAGTCACTCAGCCCTATCCAGACCATTCACCCAGTCCAGTCACTCAGCCCTATCCAGACCATTCACCCAGTCCAGTCACTCAGCCCTATCCAGACCATTCACCTAGTCCAGTCACTCAGCCCAGTCACTCAGCCCATCCAGTCCAGTCACTCAGCCCTATCCAGACCATTTACCTAGTCCAGTCACTCAGCCCTATCCAGACCATTCACCCAGTCCAGTCATTCAGCCCTATCCAGACCATTCACCTAGTCCAGTCACTCAGCCCTATCCAGACCATTCACCCAGTCCAGTCACTCAGCCCTACCCAGTCCAGTCCCCCACCACTATCCAGACCATTCACCCAGTCCAGTCACTCAGTCCTATCCAGACCATTCACCTAGTCCAGTCACTCAGTCCTATCCAGACCATTCACCCAGTCCAGTCACTCAGCTCTATCCAGTCCAGTCACTCAGCCCTATCCAGACCATTCACCCAGTCCAGTCACTCAGCCCTATCCAGACCATTCACCCAGTCCAGTCACTCAGCCCATCCAGACCATTCACCCAGTCCAGTCACTCAGCCCTATCCAGACCATTCACCCAGTCCAGTCACTCAGCTCTATCCAGTCCAGTCCCTCACTCAGCCCTATCCAGACCATTCACCCAGTCCAGTCACTCAGCCCTATCCAGACCATTCACCCAGTCCAGTCACTCAGCTCTATCCAGTCCAGTCACCAGCCCTATCCAGACCATTCACCCAGTCCAGTCACTCAGCCCTATCCAGACCATTCACCCAGTCCAGTCACTCAGCCCAGTCCAGTACTTCAGCCCTATCCAGACCATTCACCCAGTCCAGTCATTCAGCCCTATCCAGACCATTCACCCAGTCCAGTCACTCAGCCCTATCCAGACCATTCACCCAGTCCAGTCACTCAGCCCAATCCAGACCATTCACCCAGCCCAGTCACTCAGCCCTATCCAGACCATTCACCCAGTCCAGTCACTCAGTCCTATCCAGACCATTCACCCAGTCCAGTCACTCAGCTCTATCCAGTCCAGTCCAGTCACTCAGCCCTATCCAGACCATTCACCCAGCCAGTCACTCAGCCCTATCCAGACCATTCACCCAGTCCAGTCACTCAGCTCTATCCAGTCCAGTCACTCAGCCCTATCCAGACCATTCACCCAGTCCAGTCACTCAGCCCTATCCAGACCATTCACCCAGTCCAGTCACTCAGCCCTATCCAGTCCAGTCACTCAGCCCTATCCAGACCATTCACCCAGTCCAGTCATTCAGCCCTATCCAGACCATTCACCTAGTCCAGTCACTCAGCCCTATCCAGACCATTCACCCAGTCCAGTCATTCAGCCCTATCCAGACCATTCACCTAGTCCAGTCACTCAGCCCTATCCAGACCATTCACCCAGTCCAGTCACTCAGCCCTATCCAGACCATTCACCCAGCCCAGTCACTCAGCCCTATCCAGACCATTCACCCAGTCCAGTCACTCAGCCCTATCCAGACCATTCACCTAGTCCAGTCACTCAGTCCTATCCAGACCATTCACCCAGTCCAGTCACTCAGCCCTATCCAGACCATTCACCTAGTCCAGTCACTCAGTCCAGTCACTCAGCCCTATCCAGACCATTCACCCAGTCCAGTCACTCAGCCCTATCCAGACCATTCACCCAGTCCAGTCACTCAGCCCTATCCAGTCCAGTCACTCAGCCCTATCCAGACCATTCACCCAGTCCAGTCATTCAGCCCTATCCAGACCATTCACCTAGTCCAGTCACTCAGCCCATCCAGACCATTCACCCAGTCCAGTCATTCAGCCCTATCCAGACCATTCACCTAGTCCAGTCACTCAGCCCTATCCAGACCATTCACCCAGTCCAGTCACTCAGCCCTATCCAGACCATTCAGACCATTCACCCAGTCCAGTCACTCAGCCCTATCCAGACCATTCACCCAGTCCAGTCACTCAGCCCTATCCAGTCCAGTCACTCAGCCCTATCCAGACCATTCACCCAGTCCAGTCATCAGCCCTATCCAGACCATTCACCTAGTCCAGTCACTCAGCCCTATCCAGACCATTCACCCAGTCCAGTCATTCAGCCCTATCCAGACCATTCACCTAGTCCAGTCACTCAGCCCTATCCAGACCATTCACCCAGTCCAGTCACTCAGCCCTATCCAGACCATTCAGACCATTCACCCAGTCCAGTCACTCAGTCCTATCCAGACCATTCACCTAGTCCAGTCACTCAGCCCTATCCAGACCATTCACCCAGTCCAGTCATTCAGCCCTATCCAGACCATTCACCTAGTTCCGTCACTCAGTCCTATCCAGACCATTCACCCAGTCCAGTCACTCAGCTCTATCCAGTCCAGTCACTCAGCCCTATCCAGACCATTCACCCAGTCCAGTCACTCAGCCCTATCCAGACCATTCACCCAGTCCAGTCACTCAGCCCTATCCAGACCATTCACCCAGTCCAGTCACTCAGCCCTATCCAGACCATTCACCTAGTCCAGTCACTCAGCCCAGTCACTCAGCCCTATCCAGTCCAGTCCTCAGCCCTATCCAGACCATTTACCCAGTCCAGTCACTCAGCCCTATCCAGACCATTCACCCAGTCCAGTCATTCAGCCCTATCCAGACCATTCACCTAGTCCAGTCACTCAGCCCTATCCAGACCATTCACCCAGTCCAGTCACTCAGCCCTACCCAGTCCAGTCATTCACCCTATCCAGACCATTCACCCAGTCCAGTCACTCAGTCCTATCCAGACCATTCACCTAGTCCAGTCACTCAGTCCTATCCAGACCATTCACCCAGTCCAGTCACTCAGCTCTATCCAGTCCAGTCACTCAGCCCTATCCAGACCATTCACCCAGTCCAGTCACTCAGCCCTATCCAGACCATTCACCCAGTCCAGTCACTCAGCCCAATCCAGACCATTCACCCAGTCCAGTCACTCAGTCCCATTCACCCAGTCCAGTCACTCAGCTCCCAGTCCAGTCAGTCACTCAGCCCTATCCAGACCATTCACCCAGCCAAGTCACTCAGCCCTATCCAGACCATTCACCCAGTCCAGTCACTCAGCTCTATCCAGTCCAGTCACTCAGCCCTATCCAGACCATTCACCCAGTCCAGTCACTCAGCCCTATCCAGACCATTCACCCAGTCCAGTCACTCAGCCCTATCCAGTCCAGTACTCAGCCCTATCCAGACCATTCACCCAGTCCAGTCATTCAGCCCTATCCAGACCATTCACCTAGTCCAGTCACTCAGCCCTATCCAGACCATTCACCCAGTCCAGTCATTCAGCCCTATCCAGACCATTCACCTAGTCCAGTCACTCAGCCCTATCCAGACCATTCACCCAGTCCAGTCACTCAGCCCTATCCAGACCATTCACCCAGTCCAGTCACTCAGCCCTATCCAGACCATTCACCCAGTCCAGTCACTCAGCCCTATCCAGACCATTCACCTAGTCCAGTCACTCAGTCCTATCCAGACCATTCACCCAGTCCAGTCACTCAGCCCTATCCAGACCATTCACCTAGTCCAGTCAGTCCAGTCACTCAGCTCTATCCAGTCCAGTCACCAGCCCTATCCAGACCACTTCACCCAGTCCAGTCACTCAGCCCTATCCAGACCATTCACCCAGTCCAGTCACTCAGCCCTAGTCAGACCATTCACCCAGTCCAGTCATTCAGCCCTATCCAGACCATTCACCTAGTCCAGTCACTCAGCCCTATCCAGACCATTCACCCAGTCCAGTCATTCAGCCCTATCCAGACCATTCACCTAGTCCAGTCACTCAGCCCTATCCAGACCATTCACCCAGTCCAGTCACTCAGTCCTATCCAGACCATTCACCCAGTCCAGTCACTCAGCTCTATCCAGTCCAGTCCAGTCACTCAGCCCTATCCAGACCATTCACCCAGCCAGTCACTCAGCCCTATCCAGACCATTCACCCAGTCCAGTCACTCAGCCCTAGCCCAGTCACTCAGCCCTATCCAGACCATTCACCTAGTCCAGTCACTCAGCCCTATCCAGACCATTCACCCAGTCCAGTCACTCAGCCCTATCCAGACCATTCACCCAGTCCAGTCACTCAGCTCTATCCAGTCCAGTCAGCCCCTATCCAGACCATTCACCCAGCCCAGTCACTCAGCCCTATCCAGACCATTCACCCTGTCCAGTCACTCAGCTCTATCCAGTCCAGTCACTCAGCCCTATCCAGACCACTCACCCAGTCCAGTCACTCAGCCCTATCCAGACCATTCACCCAGTCCAGTCACTCAGCCCTATCCAGACCATTCACCCAGTCCAGTCATTCAGCCCTATCCAGACCATTCACCTAGTCCAGTCACTCAGCCCTATCCAGACCATTCACCCAGTCCAGTCATTCAGCCCTATCCAGACCATTCACCCAGTCCAGTCACTCAGCCCTATCCAGACCATTCACCTAGTCCAGTCACCAGCCCAGTCACCAGCCCTATCCAGTCCAGTCACTCAGCCCTATCCAGACCATTTACCTAGTCCAGTCACTCAGCCCTATCCAGACCATTCACCCAGTCCAGTCATTCAGCCCTATCCAGACCATTCACCTAGTCCAGTCACTCAGCCCTATCCAGACCATTCACCCAGTCCAGTCACTCAGCCCTACCCAGTCCAGTCCCCCACCACTATCCAGACCATTCACCCAGTCCAGTCACTCAGTCCTATCCAGACCATTCACCTAGTTCCGTCACTCAGTCCTATCCAGACCATTCACCCAGTCCAGTCACTCAGCTCTATCCAGTCCAGTCACTCAGCCCTATCCAGACCATTCACCCAGTCCAGTCACTCAGCCCTATCCAGACCATTCACCCAGTCCAGTCACTCAGCCCAATCCAGACCATTCACCCAGCCCAGTCACTCAGCCCTATCCAGACCATTCACCCAGTCCAGTCACTCAGTCCTATCCAGACCATTCACCCAGTCCAGTCACTCAGCTCTATCCAGTCCAGTCCAGTCACTCAGCCCTATCCAGACCATTCACCCAGCCAAGTCACTCAGCCCTATCCAGACCATTCACCCAGTCCAGTCACTCAGCCCTATCCAGACCATTCACCTAGTCCAGTCACTCAGCCCAGTCACTCAGCCCTATCCAGTCCAGTCACTCAGCCCTATCCAGACCATTTACCTAGTCCAGTCACTCAGCCCTATCCAGACCATTCACCCAGTCCAGTCATTCAGCCCTATCCAGACCATTCACCTAGTCCAGTCACTCAGCCCTATCCAGACCATTCACCCAGTCCAGTCACTCAGCCCTACCCAGTCCAGTCCCCCACCACTATCCAGACCATTCACCCAGTCCAGTCACTCAGTCCTATCCAGACCATTCACCTAGTCCAGTCACTCAGTCCTATCCAGACCATTCACCCAGTCCAGTCACTCAGCTCTATCCAGTCCAGTCACTCAGCCCTATCCAGACCATTCACCCAGTCCAGTCACTCAGCCCTATCCAGACCATTCACCCAGTCCAGTCACTCAGCCCAATCCAGACCATTCACCCAGCCCAGTCACTCAGCCCTATCCAGACCATTCACCCAGTCCAGTCACTCAGTCCTATCCAGACCATTCACCCAGTCCAGTCACTCAGCTCTATCCAGTCCAGTCCAGTCACTCAGCCCTATCCAGACCATTCACCCAGCCAAGTCACTCAGCCCTATCCAGACCATTCACCCAGTCCAGTCACTCAGCTCTATCCAGTCCAGTCACTCAGCCCTATCCAGACCATTCACCCAGTCCAGTCACTCAGCCCTATCCAGACCATTCACCCAGTCCAGTCACTCAGCCCTATCCAGTCCAGTACTTCAGCCCTATCCAGACCATTCACCCAGTCCAGTCATTCAGCCCTATCCAGACCATTCACCTAGTCCAGTCACTCAGCCCTATCCAGACCATTCACCCAGTCCAGTCATTCAGCCCTATCCAGACCATTCACCTAGTCCAGTCACCAGCCCTATCAGACCATTCACCCAGTCCAGTCACTCAGCCCTATCCAGACCATTCACCCAGTCCAGTCACTCAGCCCTATCCAGACCATTCACCCAGTCCAGTCACTCAGCCCTATCCAGACCATTCACCCAGTCCAGTCACTCAGCCCTATCCAGACCATTCACCCAGTCCAGTCACTCAGCCCTATCCAGACCATTCACCTAGTCCAGTCACTCAGCCCAGTCCAGCCCTATCCAGTCCAGTCACTCAGCCCTATCCAGACCATTTACCTAGTCCAGTCACTCAGCCCTATCCAGACCATTCACCCAGTCCAGTCATTCAGCCCTATCCAGACCATTCACCTAGTCCAGTCACTCAGCCCTATCCAGACCATTCACCCAGTCCAGTCACTCCCAGCCAGTCCCCCATCCAGACCATTCACCCAGTCCAGTCACTCAGTCCTATCCAGACCATTCACCTAGTCCAGTCACTCAGTCCTATCCAGACCATTCACCCAGTCCAGTCACCATTCACCCAGTCCAGTCACTCAGCCCTATCCAGACCATTCACCCAGTCCAGTCACTCAGCCCTATCCAGACCATTCACCCAGTCCAGTCACTCAGCCCAATCCAGACCATTCACCCAGTCCAGTCACTCAGCCCTATCCAGACCATTCACCCAGTCCAGTCACTCAGTCCTATCCAGACCATTCACCCAGTCCAGTCACTCAGCTCTATCCAGTCCAGTCCAGTCACTCAGCCCTATCCAGACCATTCACCCAGCCAGTCACTCAGCCCTATCCAGACCATTCACCCAGTCCAGTCACTCAGCTCTATCCAGTCCAGTCACTCAGCCCTATCCAGACCATTCACCCAGTCCAGTCACTCAGCCCTATCCAGACCATTCACCCAGTCCAGTCACTCAGTCCAGTACCAGCCCTATCCAGACCATTCACCCAGTCCAGTCATTCAGCCCTATCCAGACCATTCACCTAGTCCAGTCACTCAGCCCTATCCAGACCATTCACCCAGTCCAGTCATTCAGCCCTATCCAGACCATTCACCTAGTCCAGTCACTCAGCCCTATCCAGACCATTCACCCAGTCCAGTCACTCAGTCCAGTCACTCAGCCCTACTCAGTCCAGTCCCCCACCACTATCCAGACCATTCACCCAGTCCAGTCACTCAGTCCAGTCACTCAGCCCTATCCAGTCCAGTCACTCAGCTCTATCCACACCATTCACCTAGTCCAGTCACTCAGCCCTATCCAGACCATTCACCCAGTCCAGTCACTCAGCCCTATCCAGACCATTCACCTAGTCCAGTCACTCAGTCCTATACAGACCATTCACCCAGTCCAGTCACTCAGCTCTATCCAGTCCAGTCACTCAGCCCTATCCAGACCATTCACCCAGTCCAGTCACTCAGCCCTATCCAGACCATTCACCCAGTCCAGTCATTCAGCCCTATCCAGACCATTCACCCAGTCCAGTCACTCAGCCCTATCCAGACCATTCACCCAGCCCAGTCACTCAGCCCTATCCAGACCATTCACCCAGTCCAGTCACTCAGCCCTATCCAGACCATTCACCTAGTCCAGTCACTCAGTCCAGTCACTCAGCCCATCCAGTACAGTCACTCAGCCCTATCCAGACCATTCACCTAGTCCAGTCACTCAGCCCTATCCAGACCATTCACCCAGTCCAGTCATTCAGCCCTATCCAGACCATTCACCTAGTCCAGTAACTCAGCCCTATCCAGACCATTCACCCAGTCCAGTCACTCAGTCCTATCCAGACCATTCACCCAGTCCAGTCACTCAGCTCTATCCAGTCCAGTCACTCAGCCCAGTCACTCAGCCCTATCCAGACCATTCACCCAGTCCAGTCACTCAGCCCTATCCAGTCCAGTCACTCAGCCCTATCCAGACCATTCACCCAGTCCAGTCATTCAGCCCTATACAGACCATTCACCTAGTCCAGTCACTCAGCCCTATCCAGACCATTCACCCAGTCCAGTCATTCAGCCCTATCCAGACCATTCACCTAGTCCAGTCACTCAGCCCTATCCAGACCATTCACCCAGTCCAGTCATTCAGCCCTATCCAGACCATTCACCCAGTCCAGTCACTCAGCCCTATCCAGACCATTCACCTAGTCCAGTCACTCAGCCCAGTCACTCAGCCCTATCCAGTCCAGTCACTCAGCCCTATCCAGACCATTTACCTAGTCCAGTCACTCAGCCCTATCCAGACCATTCACCCAGTCCAGTCATTCAGCCCTATCCAGACCATTCACCTAGTCCAGTCACTCAGCCCTATCCAGACCATTCACCCAGTCCAGTCACTCAGCCCTACCCAGTCCAGTCCCCCACCACTATCCAGACCATTCACCCAGTCCAGTCACTCAGTCCTATCCAGACCATTCACCTAGTCCAGTCACTCAGTCCTATCCAGACCATTCACCCAGTCCAGTCACTCAGCTCTATCCAGTCCAGTCACTCAGCCCTATCCAGACCATTCACCCAGTCCAGTCACTCAGCCCTATCCAGACCATTCACCCAGTCCAGTCACTCAGCCCAATCCAGACCATTCACCCAGCCCAGTCACTCAGCCCTATCCAGACCATTCACCCAGTCCAGTCACTCAGTCCTATCCAGACCATTCACCCAGTCCAGTCACTCAGCTCTATCCAGTCCAGTCCAGTCACTCAGCCCTATCCAGACCATTCACCCAGCCAAGTCACTCAGCCCTATCCAGACCATTCACCCAGTCCAGTCACTCAGCTCTATCCAGTCCAGTCACTCAGCCCTATCCAGACCATTCACCCAGTCCAGTCACTCAGCCCTATCCAGACCATTCACCCAGTCCAGTCACTCAGCCCTATCCAGTCCAGTACTTCAGCCCTATCCAGACCATTCACCCAGTCCAGTCATTCAGCCCTATCCAGACCATTCACCTAGTCCAGTCACTCAGCCCTATCCAGACCATTCACCCAGTCCAGTCATTCAGCCCTATCCAGACCATTCACCTAGTCCAGTCACTCAGCCCTATCCAGACCATTCACCCAGTCCAGTCACTCAGCCCTATCCAGACCATTCACCCAGCCCAGTCACTCAGCCCTATCCAGACCATTCACCCAGTCCAGTCACTCAGCCCTATCCAGACCATTCACCTAGTCCAGTCACTCAGTCCTATCCAGACCATTCACCCAGTCCAGTCACTCAGCCCTATCCAGACCATTCACCTAGTCCAGTCACTCAGCCCAATCCAGACCATTCACCCAGTCCAGTCATTCAGCCCTATCCAGACCATTCACCTAGTCCAGTCACTCAGCCCTATCCAGACCATTCACCCAGTCCAGTCATTCAGCCCTATCCAGACCATTCACCTAGTCCAGTCACTCAGCCCTATCCAGACCATTCACCCAGTCCAGTCACTCAGCCCTACCCAGTCCAGTCCCCCACCACTATCCAGACCATTCACCCAGTCCAGTCACTCAGTCCTATCCAGACCATTCACCTAGTCCAGTCACTCAGCCCTATCCAGACCATTCACCCAGTCCAGTCATTCAGCCCTATCCAGACCATTCACCTAGTCCAGTCACTCAGCCCTATCCAGACCATTCACCCAGTCCAGTCACTCAGTCCTATCCAGACCATTCACCCAGTCCAGTCACTCAGCTCTATCCAGTCCAGTCCAGTCACTCAGCCCTATCCAGACCATTCACCCAGCCAAGTCACTCAGCCCTATCCAGACCATTCACCCAGTCCAGTCACTCAGCTCTACCCAGCCCAGTCACTCAGCCCTATCCAGACCATTCACCTAGTCCAGTCACTCAGCCCTATCCAGACCATTCACCCAGTCCAGTCACTCAGTCCTATCCAGACCATTCACCCAGTCCAGTCACTCAGCTCTACCCAGCCCAGTCACTCAGCCCTATCCAGACCATTCACCTAGTCCAATCACTCAGCCCTATCCAGACCATTCACCCAGTCCAGTCACTCAGTCCTATCCAGACCATTCACCCAGTCCAGTCACTCAGCTCTATCCAGTCCAGTCACTCAGCCCTATCCAGACCATTCACCCAGCCCAGTCACTCAGCCCTATCCAGACCATTCACCCTGTCCAGTCACTCAGCTCTATCCAGTCCAGTCACTCAGCCCTATCCAGACCACTCACCCAGTCCAGTCACTCAGCCCTATCCAGACCATTCACCCAGTCCAGTCACTCAGCCCTATCCAGACCATTCACCCAGTCCAGTCATTCAGCCCTATCCAGACCATTCACCTAGTCCAGTCACTCAGCCCTATCCAGACCATTCACCCAGTCCAGTCATTCAGCCCTATCCAGACCATTCACCCAGTCCAGTCACTCAGCCCTATCCAGACCATTCACCTAGTCCAGTCACTCAGCCCAGTCACTCAGCCCTATCCAGTCCAGTCACTCAGCCCTATCCAGACCATTTACCTAGTCCAGTCACTCAGCCCTATCCAGACCATTCACCCAGTCCAGTCATTCAGCCCTATCCAGACCATTCACCTAGTCCAGACACTCAGCCCTATCCAGACCATTCACCCAGTCCAGTCACTCAGCCCTACCCAGTCCAGTCCCCCACCACTATCCAGACCATTCACCCAGTCCAGTCACTCAGTCCTATCCAGACCATTCACCTAGTTCCGTCACTCAGTCCTATCCAGACCATTCACCCAGTCCAGTCACTCAGCTCTATCCAGTCCAGTCACTCAGCCCTATCCAGACCATTCACCCAGTCCAGTCACTCAGCCCTATCCAGACCATTCACCCAGTCCAGTCACTCAGCCCTATCCAGACCATTCACCCAGTCCAGTCACTCAGCCCTATCCAGACCATTCACCTAGTCCAGTCACTCAGCCCAGTCACTCAGCCCTATCCAGTCCAGTCACTCAGCCCTATCCAGACCATTTACCTAGTCCAGTCACTCAGCCCTATCCAGACCATTCACCCAGTCCAGTCATTCAGCCCTATCCAGACCATTCACCTAGTCCAGTCACTCAGCCCTACCCAGTCCAGTCCCCCACCACTATCCAGACCATTCACCCAGTCCAGTCACTCAGTCCTATCCAGACCATTCACCTAGTCCAGTCACTCAGTCCTATGCAGACCATTCACCCAGTCCAGTCACTCAGCTCTATCCAGTCCAGTCACTCAGCCCTATCCAGACCATTCACCCAGTCCAGTCACTCAGCCCTATCCAGACCATTCACCCAGTCCA
>NW_025747110.1:0-12500 GCF_021184085.1 Oncorhynchus gorbuscha
AAAATAAACTCAAACGCAAACCTCAGTCTGCGTTTCCTTTCATCCTCTAAACTGTAAATAGACCCTAGAAATATTCTACGGGTAGAGAATCTGCTAGATCAGGTTATTCAAATCTCACCCTACGACAGGGTTCCCCAAGTGGCATCCCACGAGATGGTTTCATTTGCCACCCCCACACAAGTTTTCTAAGGAAAGAAAAAAACAATGTATTTGTGTATTATTTTTAATTGCTGGACATAAAAGACTGTAAAAATCAGCAAATCTGTTTCAAACTCTTCCCACTCATTCTGGAGAGATAAACAGTTGATGTGATCTTATACAAACGTAAGAAATGGTTTGAAATGGTTTTGTTTCAGTCAAATACATCTGGTCTACAAATGATTTGTAATTCATGTTCCGGGGCTCTCCCCCTGACGATCCTCTGACCCGCGGCTGAATCTAGTCGATGTTCCCTCTGTCCTAACGAGGTCCGGAACCTGCTTTCTTCTCTTCTCTTGATTAATTCATTGCCGACACACGTTGGTGTCCCAGGTCTAAACCAGTCACTGATCGACACACGTTGGTGTCCCAGGTCTAAACCAGTCACTGATCGACACACGTTGGTGTCCCAGGTCTAAACCAGTCACTGATCGACACACGTTGGTGTCCCAGGTCTAAACCAGTCACTGATCGACACACGTTGGTGTCCCAGGTCTAAACCAGTCACTGATCGACACACGTTGGTGTCCCAGGTCTAAACCAGTCACTGATCGACACACGTTGGTGTCCCAGGTCTAAACCAGTCACTGATCGACACACGTTGGTGTCCCAGGTCTAAACCAGTCACTGATCGACACACCTTGGTGTCCCAGGTCTAAACCAGTCACTGATCGACACACGTTGGTGTCCCAGGTCTAAACCAGTCACTGATCGACACACGTTGGTGTCCCAGGTCTAAACCAGTCACTGATCGACACACGTTGGTGTCCCAGGTCTAAACCAGTCACTGATCGACACACCTTGGTGTCCCAGGTCTAAACCAGTCACTGATCGACACACGTTGGTGTCCCAGGTCTAAACCAGTCACTGATCGACACACGTTGGTGTCCCAGGTCTAAACCAGTCACTGATCGACACACCTTGGTGTCCCAGGTCTAAACCAGTCACTGATCGACACACGTTGGTGTCCCAGGTCTAAACCAGTCACTGATCGACACACGTTGGTGTCCCAGGTCTAAACCAGTCACTGTTTCGACACACGTTGGTGGAACAGGTCTAAACCAGTCACTGGTCAGAGTTGGTTTCCCAGGGGGGGGGTCCCAGGTTGAGTTTGAGGGGGGCACTTCGAAAACAGAGTTGAGTTTGAGGGGGGCTTTCGAGGGTCCAGAGTTGAGTTTGAGGGGGGGGAGGGTCCAGAGTTGAGTTTGAGGGTCCAGAGGGTCCAGAGTTGAGTTTGAGGGGGGCTTTCGAGGGTCCAGAGTTGAGTTTGAGGGGGGGGTTTCGAGGGTCCAGAGTTGAGTTTGAGGGGGGTTTCGAGGGTCCAGAGTTGAGTTTGAGGAGGGGGGCTTTCGAGGGTCAGAGTTGAGTTTGAGGGGGCTTTCGAGGGTCAGAGTTGAGTTTGAGGGGGGGCTTTCGAGGGTCCAGAGTTGAGTTTGAGGGTGGGGGCTTTCGAGGGTCCAGAGTTGAGTTTGAGGGGGGGGCTTTCGAGGGTCAGAGTTGAGTTTGAGGGGGGGGGGCTTTCGAGGGTCCAGAGTTGAGTTTGAGGGCTGCTTGATGGGCAACGTTGCAGAGGTGACAGACAATCTGTAAGAGGGACAACAGTTTCTGTAACAAAGCCATTTCAGGAAGTTTTTTTTTTTTTTAAGACAATATCAGGACTGTGGTTTTCAACCCGGCTGTAGTTACAGACGTTGTGCTCTCGCACTAAGAGGAGGGTCTAGCTTCTATAATCTATAATCTATCATCTGCACCAAAAGCCATTTCAGAAAGTACATTTAAAAATAAGACAACATCAGGACTGTGGTTTTCTACAGTTGGTAAAAGTGTTTTAATCCATATAGACCTTTAGACAATACTGTGAATAACAGTTGGTACGAGCGCTTTAATCCCTCTTAAGAATCCTTAATGGTCCTTCCAAGAGCCGTACTTTTAATCTAATCTTTAAATCAGCTTTAACGACGGCGGAAGAGACTCTGGATTCTCCCTAAACCTCGTTGAGTGATTGGTAGGATAGTGAGATATAGGTCCCTTCTGGTTCAGACCTTATTGGTGGGGATTCCAGCAGCGAGGATTGGAGGAGATAACAGCTTGGGGATTCCAGCAGCTAGGATTGGAGGAGATAACAGCTTGGGGATTCCAGCAGCTAGGATTGGAGGAGATAACAGCTTGGAGATTCCAGCAGCGAGGATTGGAGGAGATAACAGCTTGGGGATTCCAGCAGCTAGGATTGGAGGAGATAACAGCTTGGGGATTCCAGCAGCGAGGATTGGAGGAGAGATTCCAGCAGCTAGGATTGGAGGAGATAACAGCTTGGGGATTCCAGCAGCTAGGATTGGAGGAGATACCAGCTTGGGGATTCCAGCAGCGAGGATTGGAGGAGATAACAGCTTGGGGATTCCAGCAGCTAGGATTGGAGGAGATAACAGCTTGGGGATTCCAGCAGCGAGAATTGGAGGAGACAACAGTTTGACTAGAAGTGTTTCCTCAGGACATTTCACCACTATTTCTACTGATATTTACTGTAATGTAATACTGTTTGTGTGATGCTGCCTGTGATGAGCAACGCTATAGAACGAGGAGTCACGTGACAGACGTGAATGTCCTGAAGTGGGCCACGGGGTGAATGATATTTGGCCCTGTGTGGAATTGCAAGCAGAAGTAGATACTCCGCTTGACGCTGGGCTCTCACACACACACACACACACACACACACACACACACACACACACACACACACACACACACACACACACACACACACACACACACACACACACACACACACACACACACACACACACACACACACACAGCTGTTACATAAAGAGAGAGGACCAACCCACGGCTACTGAAGGGGAGAAGACAGGACATCGTGAAGAGACAGATTTGCAGTGTGGAGTTAATCTGCTTGGTGAATGAGCGATCATGCCGCTCCACCCAGTTGTGGCGCTGGCGCAGGGCAGAGAGCATGCTGGGAATCTGATGAGGCCTCTCAGCTGGCCAGGGGCAGGAGGAATGTCTCTCACTACCAGTCTATCAATTTCTCTATCTACTCTCTTCAAAACAAATTGCAGTCCACAACCTAAAGGGGTTCTTCGGCTGTCCTCACCCTTTGGTTCCATAGAGAACCCTTTTGAGTTCCATGTAGAACACTTTACACATACGGTTCTACATGGACCCCAAAAGCATTCTACCTGGAACCGAAAGTGTTCTACCTGGAACCAAAAGCGTTCTACCTGGAACCAAAAGAGTTCTACCTGGAACCAAAATAAATCCACCTGGAACCAAAAGAGTTCTACCTGGAACCAAAATAAATCCACCTGGAACCAAAAGAGTTCTACCTGGAACCAAAATAATTCCACCTGGAACCAAAAGAGTTCTACCTGGAACCAAAATAAATCCACCTGGAACCAAAATATTTCTACCTGGAACCAAAATAATTCCACCTGGAACCAAAAGAGTTCTACCTGGAACCAAATGAGTTCTACCTGGAACCAAAAGGGTCTTCCTTTGGGGACAGCCGAATAACCATTTTGGAACCCTTTTTTTGAATTGTGTAGTGCTCTCTCCCTCTCTCATCTATTTATCCCTCTGGTTCATTTTCTCTCTGTCCTTCTCTCTTTCTTTCTCGGTCTCTCACACTCTATCCATCACTCTCATTATTGCGCTCTCTCTCTCTCTCTCCCTCTCTCCCTTTCTCCCTCCCCTGCTTACAGCCGTGACTGTCAAACCTCCAAACCACTAACCTTGTTCTGTTATCCTCTCTCTCTCTCTCTCTCTCTCTCTCTCTCTCTCTCTCTCTCTCTCTCTCTCTCTCTCTCTCTCTCTCTCTCTCTCTCTCTCTCTCTCTCTCTCTCTCTCTCTCTCTCTCTCTCTCTCTCTCTCTCTCCCCCTCCCTCCCTCCCTCCCTCCCTCCCTCCCCTGCTTACAGCCGTGACTGTCAAACTTCCAAACCCCTCTCCTCGTTCTGTTATCCTCTCCCTCTTCTCATCTCTATTTTTCCTGTTCCGTCCATCTGATCTGATCACAGCATGTGCAGCCAGCTTACTTTGTTAATAGGCTAATTAAGAGTTGTTTTGATTAATTGGGACGAGGGGTTATCTGCAAGGTCTCGCCAAAGGCGTGAATGAAGGAGCGTCCCAGCGCGATATCAGAGTCATGTCACCTTCCACCTGGAGGACAGATGGGAGGGGGGGGGACTTTCCACCTGGAGGACGAATGGGAGGGGGGGGGCTTCCACCTGGAGGACGGATGGGGGGGACCTTCCACCTGGAGGACGGATGGGAGGGGGGAACCTTCCACATGGAGGACGGATGTGGGGAGGGACAAATATTGGTAATTTAACAACTTCACACCTGTTAATATTATAATCGGAGATCATCCAATGGAAAGACTTGAGCAACAACAACAACAACAACACCAACAACAACAACGATTTACTTTGACTACATATCTATAACACGTTGCTTGTGCTCCTCGTTTATTGACTCTGGATAACGCTTTTGATACGGTAGAACATTCCGTTCTTTTGAGGCCGGCTGAAGAGTATTTGATGTCTCTGAGGGGGGTCTTTGGCCTGGTTTGCTAACTACCTCTCTCAAAGAGTGCAGTGTATAAAGTCAGAACATCTGCTGTCTCAGCCACTGCCTGTCACCAAGGGTGTACCCCAAGGCTCAATCCTAGGCCCCACGCTCCTCTCAATTTACATCAACAACATATCTCAGGCAGTAGGAAGCTCTGTCATCCATTTATATGCAGATGATACAGTCTTATACTCAGCTGGCCCCTCCCCGGATTTTGTGTTAAACGCTCTACAACAAAACTTTTTGTGTCCAACAAGCTATCTCTGTCCTTAACCTTGTTCTGAACAGCTCAAAAACAAGTCATGTGGTTGGGTAAGAGGAATGCCCCTCTCCCCTACAGGTGTGATTAATACCTAAACAGCTAAACGGTTAAACGGTTAAACGGCTAAACGGTTAAACGGCTAAACGGTTAAACGGCTAAACGGCTAAACGGCTAAACGGCTAGACGGCTAAACGTTTAAACGGCTAAACGGCTATACGGCTGTTGTCATGTGTTGCTAACATGCTGTGTTGTCATGTGTTACTACCATGCTGTGTTGTCATGTGTTACTACCGTGCTGTGTTGTCATGTGTTGCTACCGTGCTGTGTTGTCATGTGTTACTACCGTGCTGTGTTGTCATGTGTTGCTACCGTGCTGTGTTGTCATGTGTTACTACCGTGCTGTGTTGTCATGTGTTGCTACCATGCTGTGTTGTCATGTGTTGTCATGTGTTGCTGTGTTGTCATTTGTTGCTACCGTGCTGTGTTGTCATGTGTTGCTGTGTTGTCATGTGTTGCTGTGTTGTCATGTGTTGCTACCATGCTGTGTTGTCATGTGTTGCTGTGTTGTCATGTGTTACTACCATGCTGTGTTGTCATGTGTTGCTACCGTGCTGTGTTGTCATGTATTGCTGTGTTGTCATGTGTTGCTGTGTTGTCATGTGTTGCTGTGTTGTCATGTGTTGCTGTGTTGTCATGTGTTGCTGTGTTGCTGTGTTGTCATGTGTTGCTGTGTTGTTATGTGTTGCTGTGTTGTCATGTGTTATTACCATGCTGTGTTGTCATGTGTTGCTACCATGCTGTGTTGTCATGTGTTGCTGCCATGCTGTGTTGTCATGTGTTACTACCATGCTGTGTTGTCATGTGTTACTACCATGCTGTGTTGTCATGTGTTACTACCATGCTGTGTTGTCATGTGTTGCTGTGTTGTCATGTGTTGCTCTGTTGCTGTGTTGTCATGTGTTGCTGTGTTGTCATGTGTTACTGCAATGCTATGTTGTCATGTGTTGCTGTGTTGTCATGTGTTGCTGCCGTGCTGTGTTGTCATGTGTTACTGCCTTGCTGTGTTGTCATGTGTTGCTACCATGCTGTGTTGTCATGTGTTGCCATGTGTTACTACCATGCTGTGTTGTCATGTGTTGCTACCATGCTGTGTTGTCATATGTTGCTACCATGCTGTGTTGTCATGTGTTGTCATGTGTTGCTGTGTTGTCATGTGTTGCTGTGTTGTCATGTGTTGCTACCATACTGTGTTGTCATGTGTTGCTACCGTGCTGTGTTGTCATGTGTTGCTGCTATGCTGTGTTGTCATGTGTTGCTACCATGCTGTGTTGTCATGTGTTGCTACCATACTGTGTTGTCATGTGTTGCTACCGTGCTGTGTTGTCATGTGTTGCTACCGTGCTGTGTTGTCATGTGTTACTACCATGCTGTGTTGTCATGTGTTACTACCATGCTGTGTTGTCATGTGTTGCTGCTATGCTGTGTTGTCATGTGTTGCTACCATACTGTGTTGTCATGTGTTGCTACCATACTGTGTTGTCATGTGTTGCTACCATGCTGTGTTGTCATGTGTTACTGCCATGCTGTGTTGTCATGTGTTGCTACCGTGCTGTGTTGTCATGTGTTGCTGCTATGCTGTGTTGGCATGTGTTGCTACCGTTCTGTGTTGTCATCTGTTGCTGCTATGCTGTGTTGGCATGTGTTGCTGCCGTGCTGTGTTGTCATGTGTTGCTGAGTTGTCATGTGTTGCTACCATGCTGTGTTGTCATGTGTTGCTGCCGTGCTGTGTTGTCATGTGTTACTGCCTTGCTGTGTTGTCATGTGTTGCTACCATGCTTGCTGTGTTGTCATGTGTTGCTGTGTTGTCATGTGTTGCTACCATGCTGTGTTGTCATGTGTTGCTACCATGCTGTGTTGTCATGTGTTACTACCATGCTGTGTTGTCATGTGTTACTACCATGCTGTGTTGTCATGTGTTGCTACCATGCTGTGTTGTCATGTGTTACTGCCATGCTGTGTTGTCATGTGTTACTGCCATGCTGTGTTGTCATGTGTTGCTGTGTTGTCATATGTTGCTACCATGCTGTGTTGTCATGTGTTACTGCCATGCTGTGTTGTCATGTGTTGTCATGTGTTGCTGTGTTGTCATGTGTTGCCATGTGTTGTCATGTGTTGCTGTGTTGTCATGTGTTACTGCCTTACTGTGTTGGCATGTGTTGCTACCATGCTGTGTTGTCATGTGTTGCTACCATGCTGTGTTGTCATGTGTTACTGCCATGCTGTGTTGTCATGTGTTACTGCCATGCTGTGTTGTCATGTGTTGCTGTGTTGTCATATGTTGCTACCATGCTGTGTTGTCATGTGTTACTGCCATGCTGTGTTGTCATGTGTTGTCATGTGTTGCTGTGTTGTCATGTGTTGCCATGTGTTGTCATGTGTTGCTGTGTTGTCATGTGTTACTGCCTTACTGTGTTGGCATGTGTTGCTACCATGCTGTGTTGTCATGTGTTGCTACCATGCTGTGTTGTCATATGTTGCTACCATGCTGTGTTGTCATGTGTTACTGCCATGCTGTGTTGTCATGTGTTACTGCCATGCTGTGTTGTCATGTGTTGCTGTGTTGTCATGTGTTGCTGTGTTGCTGTGTTGTCATGTGTTGCTGTGTTGTCATGTGTTGCTGTGTTGTCATGTGGTGCTGCTCTGCTGTGTTGTCATGTGGTGCTACCGTGCTGTGTTGTCATGTGTTACTGCTATGCTGTGTTGTCATGTGTTGCTACCATACTGTGTTGTTGTTAGAATATATTTAATTAAATATAACCATAGCAGATTAAAGCGCATTAATGAAAGTGCTCAAATTTAGATTTCTTGGTCATTACAATAACACACCAGTGTTATCATTATGGCTGTTCATCTGTTATACCAGTGTTATCATTATGGCTGTTGATCTGCTATACCAGTGTTATCATTATGGCTGTTCATCTGTTATACCAGTGTTATCATTATGGCTGTTCATCTGTTATACCAGTGTTATCATTATGGCTGTTCATCTGTTATACCAGTGTTATCATTATGGCTGTTCATCTGTTATACCAGTGTTATCATTATGGCTGTTCATCTGTTATACCAGTGTTATCATTATGGCTGTTCATCTGTTATACCAGTGTTATCATTATGGCTGTTCATCTCCTATACCAGTGTTATCATTATGGCTGTTCGTCTGTTATACCAGTGTTATCATTATGGCTGTTCATCTGTTATACCAGTGTTATCATTATGGCTGTTCATCTGTTATACCAGTGTTATCATTTTGGCTGTTCATCTCCTATACCAGTGTTATCATTATGGATGTTCATCTGTTATACCAGTGTTATCATTATGGCTGTTCATCTGTTATACCAGTGTTATCATTATGGCTGTTCATCTGTTATACCAGTGTTATCATTATGGCTGTTCATCTCCTATACCAGTGTTATCATTATGGCTGTTCATACCAGTGTTATCATTATGGCTGTTCATCTGTTATACCAGTGTTATCATTATGGCTGTTCATCTGTTATACCAGTGTTATCATTATGGCTGTTCATATGTTATACCAGTGTTATCATTATGGCTGTTCATCTGTTATACCAGTGTTATCATTATGGCTGTTCGTCTGTTATACCAGTGTTATCATTATGGCTGTTCGTCTGTTATACCAGTGTTATCATTATGGCTGTTCATCTGTTATACCAGTGTTATCATTATGGCTGTTCATCTGTTATACCAGTGTTATCATTATGGCTGTTCATCTGTTATACCAGTGTTATCATTATGGCTGTTCGTCTGTTATACCAGTGTTATCATTATGGCTGTTCATCTGTTATACCAGTGTTATCATTATGGCTGTTCATCTGTTATACCAGTGTTATCATTATGGCTGTT
Source organism: Oncorhynchus gorbuscha (assembly GCF_021184085.1). Classification (NCBI taxonomy): domain Eukaryota; kingdom Metazoa; phylum Chordata; class Actinopteri; order Salmoniformes; family Salmonidae; genus Oncorhynchus; species Oncorhynchus gorbuscha. The sequence continues at coordinate 8,965 of NW_025747110.1, forward strand.
CATCTGTTATACCAGTGTTATCATTATGGCTGTTCATCTGTTATACCAGTGTTATCATTATGGCTGTTCATCTGTTATACCAGTGTTATCATTATGGCTGTTCATCTGTTATACCAGTGTTATCATTATGGCTGTTCATCTGTTATACCAGTGTTATCATTATGGCTGTTCGTCTGTTATACCAGTGTTATCATTATGGCTGTTCATCTGTTATACCAGTGTTATCATTATGGCTGTTCATCTGTTATACCAGTGTTATCATTATGGCTGTTCGTCTGTTATACCAGTGTTATCATTATGGCTGTTCATCTGTTATACCAGTGTTATCATTATGGCTGTTCATCTCCTATACCAGTGTTATCATTATGGCTGTTCATCTCCTATACCAGTGTTATCATTATGGATGTTCATCTGTTATACCAGTGTTATCATTATGGCTGTTCATCTGTTATACCAGTGTTATCATTATGGCTGTTCGTCTGTTATACCAGTGTTATCATTATGGCTGTTCATCTGTTATACCAGTGTTATCATTATGGCTGTTCATCTGTTATACCAGTGTTATCATTATGGCTGTTCATCTGTTATACCAGTGTTATCATTATGGCTGTTCATCTGTTATACCAGTGTTATCATTATGGCTGTTCATCTGTTATACCAGTGTTATCATTATGGCTGTTCATCTGTTATACCAGTGTTATCATTATGGCTGTTCGTCTGTTATACCAGTGTTATCATTATGGCTGTTCATCTGTTATACCAGTGTTATCATTATGGCTGTTCATCTGTTATACCAGTGTTATCATTATGGCTGTTCGTCTGTTATACCAGTGTTATCATTATGGCTGTTCATCTGTTATACCAGTGTTATCATTATGCCTGTTCATCTGTTATACCAGTGTTATCATTATGGCTGTTCATCTCCTATACCAGTGTTATCATTATGGCTGTTCATCTGTTATACCAGTGTTATCATTATGGCTGTTCATCTGTTATACCAGTGTTATCATTATGGCTGTTCATCTGTTATACCAGTGTTATCATTATGGCTGTTCATCTGTTATACCAGTGTTATCATTATGGCTGTTCATCTCCTATACCAGTGTTATCATTATGGATGTTCATCTGTTATACCAGTGTTATCATTATGGCTGTTCATCTGTTATACCAGTGTTATCATTATGGCTGTTCATCTCCTATACCAGTGTTATCATTATGGCTGTTCATCTGTTATACCAGTGTTATCATTATGGCTGTTCATGTTATACCAGTGTTATCATTATGGCTGTTCATCTGTTATACCAGTGTTATCATTATGGCTGTTCATCTGTTATACCAGTGTTATCATTATGGCTGTTCATCTGTTATACCAGTGTTATCATTATGGCTGTTCATCTGTTATACCAGTGTTATCATTATGGCTGTTCATCTGTTATACCAGTGTTATCATTATGGCTGTTCATCTGTTATACCAGTGTTATCATAATGGATGTTTGTCTGTTATACCAGTGTTATCATTATGGCTGTTCATCTGTTATACCAGTGTTATCATTATGGCTGTTCATCTCCTATACCAGTGTTATCATTATGGCTGTTCATCTCCTATACCAGTGTTATCATTATGGCTGTTCGTCTGTTATACCAGTGTTATCATTATGGCTGTTCATCTGTTATACCAGTGTTATCATTATGGCTGTTCATCTGTTATACCAGTGTTATCATTATGGCTGTTCATCTGTTATACCAGTGTTATCATAATGGATGTTCGTCTGTTATACCAGTGTTATCATTATGGCTGTTCATCTGTTATACCAGTGTTATCATTATGGCTGTTCATCTGTTATACCAGTGTTATCATTATGGCTGTTCATCTGTTATACCAGTGTTATCATTATGGCTGTTCATCTGTTATACCAGTGTTATCATTATGGCTGTTCATCTGTTATACCAGTGTTATCATTATGGCTGTTCATCTGTTATACCAGTGTTATCATTATGGCTGTTCATCTGTTATACCAGTGTTATCATTATGGCTGTTCATCTCCTATACCAGTGTTATCATTATGGCTGTTCATCTGTTATACCAGTGTTATCATTATGGCTGTTCATCTGTTATACCAGTGTTATCATTATGGCTGTTCATATGTTATACCAGTGTTATCATTATGGCTGTTCATCTGTTATACCAGTGTTATCATTATGGCTGTTCATCTGTTATACCAGTGTTATCATTATGGCTGTTCATCTGTTATACCAGTGTTATCATTATGGCTGTTCATCTGTTATACCAGTGTTATCATTATGGCTGTTCATCTGTTATACCAGTGTTATCATTATGGCTGTTCATCTGTTATACCAGTGTTATCATTATGGCTGTTCATCTGTTATACCAGTGTTATCATTATGGCTGTTCATCTGTTATACCAGTGTTATCATTATGGCTGTTCATCTGTTATACCAGTGTTATCATTATGGCTGTTCATCTGTTATACCAGTGTTATCATTATGGCTGTTCATCTGTTATACCAGTGTTATCATTATGGCTGTTCGTCTGTTATACCAGTGTTATCATAATGGATGTTTGTCTGTTATACCAGTGTTATCATTATGGCTGTTCATCTGTTATACCAGTGTTATCATTATGGCTGTTCATCTGTTATACCAGTGTTATCATTATGGCTGTTATACCAGTGTTATCATTATGCCTGTTCGTCTGTTATACCAGTGTTATCATTATGGCTGTTCATCTGTTATACCAGTGTTATCATTATGGCTGTTATACCAGTGTTATCATTATGGCTGTTCATCTGTTATACCAGTGTTATCATTATGGCTGTTCATCTGTTATACCAGTGTTATCATTATGGCTGTTCATCTGTTATACCATCCCCCCATCCCCCCCATATCCCCCATCCCCCATCCCCCCATATCCCCCCATCCCCGTCCCCATCCCCCCCATATCCCCCCATCCCCCATCCCCCATATCCCCCATCCCCGTCCCCATCCCCCCCCATATCCCCCATATCCCCCATCCCCACATCCCCCATATCCCCCCCATCCCCCGTCCCCATCCCCCATATCCCCCATATCCCCCCATCCCCCCACATCCCCCATATCCCCCCATCCCCCGTCCCCATACCCACCATATCCCCCCATCCCCAGTCCATATCCCCCATATCCCCCCATCCCCCTACATCCCCCATCCCCACATCCCCCATCCCCCATCCCCCATATCTCCCCCATCTGAGCACTGAGACCTTTTTGGAAAGATGCTCCATTTCTGTCTGAAGGAGAATGTCTTTCTGCTACGTTAGCCTAACGCAGCCTGAACACGTACATACCAATGCCATCAACACGCAGTGGACTGGCCCCGTCGAGCAGCACACACTCTGCCAGGCCATACAACACGCAGTAGACTGGCCCCGTCGAGCAGCACACGCTCTGCCAGGCAGCAGCACGTGAAGGCACGTTGAGAAGGATATCACATCCCCCGTAACCTTTAGAAGGAAACGGGTGAAGGCACGTTGAGACGGATA
>NW_025747110.1:20000-27500 GCF_021184085.1 Oncorhynchus gorbuscha
AGATACCATTTTGGGACGCAAACCCTCAAAAATCATCAGTTGGCTTGAGTTCACGTCTTATCTTATCGTTTGTGTGTTTTCATCTGGTAAAAAGAGATCATCTCTGTGTCTTAATAGAAGCTTATCGTGGATCAAAGACACACAAAAAGACCAAATCAAATAAATAATCACCAAGATGGGAACATGTAATTACTGCTGGGGGTTTATATCAGTGAAATGGGATACATCAAGGATTTGCTCTTCGTTTAAGTTGGTCTGTTGGACAAGATGGAGCCTGAGAAGAAGGCTGAAGTGTTAACGTGTTCCTTATCCAAGGTCTGTTGGACAAGATGGCGCCAGAGAAGAAGGCTGAAGTGTTTTAATGTGTTCCTTTATCCAAGGTCTGTTGGACAAGATGGTGCCCGAGAAGAAGGCTAAAGTGTTTTAACGTGTTCCTTTATCCAAGGTCTGTTGGACAAGATGGCGCCCGAGAAGAAGGCTGGCGTTTTAACATGTTCCTTTATCCAAGGTCTGTTGGACAAGATGGCGCCCGAGAAGAAGGCTGAAGTGTTAATGTGTTCCTTTATCCAAGGTCTGTTGGACAAGATGGCGCCCGAGAAGAAGGCTGACGTTTTAATGTCTTCCTTTATCCAAGGTCTGTTGGACAAGATGGCACCCGAGAAGAAGGCTGAAGTGTTAATGTGTTCCTTTCTTTTAGATTAACACAATGCTGTCCTAGGTAGATTAACACAATGCTGTCCTAGATAGATTAACACAATGCTGTCCTAGGTAGATTAACACAATGCTGTCCTAGGTAGATTAACACAATGCTGTCCTAGGTAGATTAACACAATGCTGTCCTAGGTAGGGTTGACACAATGCTGTCCTAGGTAGATTAACACAATGCTGTCCTAGGTAGATTAACACAATGCTGTCCTAGGTAGATTAACACAATGCTGTCCTAGGTAGATTAAGACAATGCTGTCCTGGGTAGATTAACACAATGCTGTCCTAGGTAGATTAACACAATGCTGTCCTAGGTAGGGTTGATACAATGCTGTCCTAGGTAGATTAACACAATGCTGTCCTAGGTAGATTAACACAATGCTGTCCTAGGTAGGGTTAACACAATGCTGTCCTAGGTAGATTAACACAATGCTGTCCTAGGTAGATTAACACAATGCTGTCCTAGGTAGATTAACACAATGCTGTCCTAGGTAGATTAACACAATGCTGTCCTAGGTAGATTAACACAATGCTGTCCTAGGTAGATTAACACAATGCTGTCCTAGGTAGATTAACACAATGCTGTCCTAGGTAGATTAAGACAATGCTGTCCTAGATAGGGTATGAATGCTTCTCCAACATTCCTACGGTTGAGTTATTGTTGTGGTGGATGATGTTATGGTGCTTTCATCACAGCAACACAAGGGCATGCTATTAATGTAAGCAAATTAGGCAAATTTATGCTGATCTGAGCTAAGCAAACCGCGAATCTAGGAAGGTCAGCGTGCTGAAAACATCGCATAACGAACTAGAGAAGCAAGATCATTCTCATTTGGAGGAAAAAAAAATCCCAACTTCGTCCCAATTGACACCCTATTCCCTATACAGTAGGGCCAGAGCCCTATGGACCCTGGTCAACAGACGTGCACTAGGTAGGGAACAGGGTATCATACGGGATGCAGGGGGTTTGTCTCACATTACTAGAGATAATTATACGTTGGTCTCTACACTCCTCCACGTTTCCAAGGCGATCAAGGCCTGCAATTGATTGTGTTTGTCCTTGATGTTAACAGCCTAGCGGTTATGATAATAGGGGATTTTTTTTATCACGGTCAGAGAATAAGTAATAAAGCTAACTTGCATAATATCTTCCTATCGATTCAGCAGTAGTAGTCAGATCAAACTCCTACGGTGGAAATTGGTTTGGTTTTGTTAAACTTGCATCCTTCAAGTCATTTGAGGCAGTTTTTCAACAAACAAAAAAATGTGTTAAATTTCAGTCTTCTTGCATTTATTCCTTTTGGAAGCTGTGTTGTGACGTGTGTAGTTAGGAGTGAAGTGATTCAGATTAGAAATACAGAACCTGAATACTTCCATTCCCCCAGATACAGCTAACCTCCTGAACCTGAATACTTCCATTCCCCCAGATACAGCTAACCTCCTGAACCTGAATACTTCCATTCCCCCAGATACAGCTAACCTCCTGAACCTGAATACTTCCATTCTCCCAGATACAGCTAACCTCCTGAACCTGAATACTTCCATTCCCCCAGATACAGCTAACCTCCTGAACCTGAACCTGAATACTTCCATTCCCCCAGATACAGCTAACCTCCTGAACCTGAATACTTCCATTCCCCCAGATACAGCTAACCTCCTGAACCTGAATACTTCCATTCCCCCAGATACAGCTAACCTCCTGAACCTGAATACTTCCATTCCCCCAGATACAGCTAACCTCCTGAACCTGAATACTTCCATTCCCCCAGATACAGCTAACCTCCTGAACCTGAATACTTCCATTCCTCCAGATACAGCTAACCTCCTGAACCTGAATACTTCCATTCCCCCAGATACAGCTAACCTCCTGAACCTGAATACTTCCATTCCCCCAGATACAGCTAACCTCCTGAACCTGAATACTTCCATTCCCCCAGATACAGCTAACCTCCTGAACCTGAATACTTCCATTCCCCCAGATACAGCTAACCTCCTGAACCTGAATACTTCCATTCCCCCAGATACAGCTAACCTCCTGAACCTGAATACTTCCATTCCCCCAGATACAGCTAACCTCCTGAACCTGAATACTTCCATTCCCCCAGATACAGCTAACCTCCTGAACCTGAATACTTCCATTCCCCCAGATACAGCTAACCTCCTGAACCTGAATACTTCCATTCCCCCAGATACAGCTAACCTCCTGAACCTGAATACTTCCATTCCTCCAGATACAGCTAACCTCCTGAACCTGAATACTTCCATTCCCCCAGATACAGCTAACCTCCTGAACCTGAATACTTCCATTCCCCCAGATACAGCTAACCTCCTGAACCTGAATACTTCCATTCCCCAGATACAGCTAACCTCCTGAACCTGAATACTTCCATTCCCCCAGATACAGCTAACCTCCTGAACCTGAACCTGAATACTTCCATTCCCCCAGATACAGCTAACCTCCTGAACCTGAATACTTCCATTCCCCCAGATACAGCTAACCTCCTGAACCTGAATACTTCCATTCCCCCAGATACAGCTAACCTCCTGAACCTGAATACTTCCATTCCCCCAGATACAGCTAACCTCCTGAACCTGAATACTTCCATTCCCCCAGATACAGCTAACCTCCTGAACCTGAATACTTCCATTCCCCCAGATACAGCTAACCTCCTGAACCTGAACCTGAATACTTCCATTCCTCCAGATACAGCTAACCTCCTGAACCTGAATACTTCCATTCCCCCAGATACAGCTAACCTCCTGAACCTGAACCTGAATACTTCCATTCCCCCAGATACAGCTAACCTCCTGAACCTGAATACTTCCATTCCCCAGATACAGCTAACCTCCTGAACCTGAATACTTCCATTCCCCCAGATACAGCTAACCTCCTGAACCTGAATACTTCCATTCCCCCAGATACAGCTAACCTCCTGAACCTGAACCTGAATACTTCCATTCCCCCAGATACAGCTAACCTCCTGAACCTGAATACTTCCATTCCCCCAGATACAGCTAACCTCCTGAACCTGAATACTTCCATTCCCCCAGATACAGCTAACCTCCTGAACCTGAATACTTCCATTCCCCCAGATACAGCTAACCTCCTGAACCTGAATACTTCCATTCCCCCAGATACAGCTAACCTCCTGAACCTGAATACTTCCATTCCCCCAGATACAGCTAACCCCTGAACCTGAATACTTCCATTCCCCCAGATACAGCTAACCCCCTGAACCTGAATACTTCCATTCCCCCAGATACAGCTAACCCCTGAACCTGAATACTTCCATTCCCCCAGATACAGCTAACCTCCTGAACCTGAATACTTCCATTCCCCCAGATACAGCTAACCTCCTGAACCTGAATCTGAATACTTCCATTCCCCCAGATACAGCTAACCTCCTGAACCTGAACCTGAATACTTCCATTCCCCCAGATACAGCTAACCTCCTGAACCTGAACCTGAATACTTCCATTCCCCCAGATACAGCTAACCACCTGAACCTGAATACTTCCATTCCCCCAGATACAGCTAACCTCCTGAACCTGAATACTTCCATTCCCCCAGATACAGCTAACCTCCTGAACCTGAATACTTCCATTCCCCCAGATACAGCTAACCTCCTGAACCTGAATACTTCCATTCCCCCAGATACACATTGAGACACCTCAGTAACACATCCTCTAATTGTCTTAGTTTAATTGGCTACTTGTTATTCCCAGATAGTTTAACTGTGGATGTCTTGACACGACAGTTACTGTAGCAGAGCTTCACTGTCTGACGGCAGATTTCAAAGGAGTCAAACGGATACAAAGACAAAATAAGATGACTGCTGTCTCGGGCTTCTCTCTTTCACCAGCTTCTCTCTCTCTCTCTCCCTTCTTTCCTTCCCCGGCTTCATTTATATTTCCACACTTGTTTTAATAAAGACTTCCCCAAGAGAGGTCCATTGTAGAAGAAGGGCTCATTTCTCACACAACACACACACAGAGAGAGAGACACACACACACACAAACCCTGTCTTGTCACTTTGTGAGGCTGCTGATGTGACAGAGTCGTCCCGGGACTGTGGTGCCCGTCAGAGCAGTGCTGCTTAGTTCAGCTCTCACACACACACACACACACACACACACACACACACACACACACACACACACACACACACACACACACACACACACACACACACACACACACACACACACACACACACACACACACACACACACACACACACACACACACACACACACACACTCACAGACACATACACACAGAGAGACACAGACACACACACATACACACAGAGAGACACACACACACACACACACACACACACACACACACACACACACACACACACACACACACACACACACACACACACACACACACACACACACACACACACACACACACACAGACAGAGACAAACACACACACACACACAGACAGAGACACACACACACACACACACACACACACACACACACACACACACACACACACACACACACACACACACACACACACACACACACACACACACACACACACACAGAGACACACACACACACACACACAGAGAGAGAGAGAGAGAGAGATGCACACACAGACAGCACCAAGCCTCTGCTCAATCTCCATCGGAGTTTGACTGGATAAAAACGAGCAACTTTTTCTCACAAAAAAAAAAAAAACATCTTCAAAGGAGATGTAGGAAAAGGTTGAGTTTTTAAAAAGGAGTTTTACGCTGAGCTCAGTGGTTTAGTTCTTCACAGGAGGCGCTGTGTGCTGGAACGTTGTCGGTTCTCCAGGGTTCTAGATGACTTGCTCCTAGTAGAACCGCGTACCGGAGCAACAGTGTGAATGCAGAATAATATCGTGTTGTTGTGGCATCATTTACATACTGTACTGCAGTGAGGGTTTAAAGTGCTGATTCTCAGACTCAAACACACAGGTGAGCTGTATCTATTTTCATGTGACTATTATTGGGAGAAGCAACATAGATTTTAAAAAACAAAAGGAAAGATATAGAGAGCTAGTCATTAATACCCTCTAGATGATCATCAACATGGGGATGGGATCATAGTGACACTAGTCAATAATACCCTCTAGATGATCATCAACATGGGGAAGGGATCATAGTGACACTAGTCATTAATACCCTCTAGATGATCATCAACATGGGGAAGGGATCATAGTGACACTAGTCATTAATACCCTCTAGATGATCATCAACATGGGGAAGGGATCATAGTGACACTAGTCATTAATACCCTCTAGATGATCATCAACATGGGGAAGGGATCATAGTGACACTAGTCATTAATACCCTCTAGATGATCATCAACATGGGGATGGGATCATAGTGACACTAGTCATTAATACCCTCTAGATGATCATCAACATGGGGAAGGGATCATAGTGACACTAGTCATTAATACCCTCTAGATGATCATCAACATGGGGATGGGATCATAGTGACACTAGTCATTAATACCCTCTAGATGATCATCAACATGGGGAAGGGATCATAGTGACACTAGTCATTAATACCCTCTAGATGATCATCAACATGGGGAAGGGATCATAGTGACACTAGTCATTAATACCCTCTAGATGATCATCAACATGGGGAAGGGCTCATGCTGGCAATACAGTGCCTTCCGCTCCTCTCCTCTCCTCTCCTTTCCTCTCCTCTCCTCTCCTCTCCCTTTCCTCTCCTCTCCTCTCCTCTCCTCTCCTCTCCTCTGCTCTCCCTTCCAGCCTCTCCTATCCTCCTCTCATCTCCACCATCTCTCCTCTCCCTTCCAGCCTCTCCTCTCCTCTCCCTTTTCTCTCCTCTCCTCTCCTCTCCTCTCCCTCTCCTCTCCTCTCCTCTCCTCTCCTCTCCTCTCCTCTCCTCTCCTCTCCTCTCCTCTCCTATCCTATCCTATCCTATCCTCCTCTCATCTCCACCATCTCTCCTCTCCCTTCCAGCCTCTCCTCTCCTCTCCTCTCCACCTTCTCTTCTCCTCTCCACCCCCTCACCTTCTCTCCTAACCTCTCCTCCTCTACTCACCCCTCCTCCTCTCCTCTCCACTCTCTCTTTTCCTCTCATCTATTAGTGACCTCTCCTGTCTCCTCACAAACCTAACACCAAGGAGGAAGTGGGGGAGGGTAGGAGGGAGGAGAGGAGGAGAAAATAGGAGAAGGATGCCAGTCATGGTGAGGTGTTTTTTTGGCACTGGGTAATTGGGAACATTGCTCTCATTATCTACTCAGACACAGGGATTCTCAGGGGAAACTCTGCCCCCCCCCTCCTCTCGTCTCATCTTGTCTTGTCCTCCTCTCCCCTCCCTCCCTCTTCCTCTCTCTCCACGGTTTGAGGTTGGTGAGGAGAGACCCAGACAGCACCTGATTGAGGAGAAGAGAGCACGAGCTACTTTTTCTGGCATGGCTCCCTATCTCCCTCCCTCCCCCGTCCTTTCACCCTTGGTTGTCTGTGAGGGAGGCTGGAGGAGGGAAGGTGTGTTTTGGACATGCCTCCCCATCTCCCTCCCTCCCCCGTCCTTTCACTCTTGGTTGGCTGTGAGGGAGGCTGGAGGAGGGAAGGTGTGTTTTGGACATGCCTCCCCATCTCCCTCCCTCCCCCGTCCTTTCACTCTTGGTTGGCTGTGAGGGAGGCTGGAGGAGGGAAGGTGTGTTTTGGACATGCCTCCCTATCTCCCTCCCTCCCCCGTCCTTTCACCCTTGGTTGGCTGTGAGGGAGGCTGTGAGGGAGGTTGGAGGAGTGGGAAGGTGTGTTTTGG
>NW_025747110.1:42500-69613 GCF_021184085.1 Oncorhynchus gorbuscha
ATAGGGAATAGGGTTCTATAGGGCTCTGGTCTAAAGTAGTGCACTACATAGGGAATAGGGTTCTATAGGGCTCTAGTCTAAAGTAGTGCATTATATAGGGAATAAGGTGCCATAGGGCTCTGGTCTAAAGTAGTGCACTATATATAGGGAATAGGGTTCTATAGGGCTCTAGTCTAAAGTAGTGCACTATATAGGGAATAAGGTGCCATAGGGCTCTGGTCTAAAGTAGTGCACTATATATAGGGAATAGGGTTCTATAGGGCTCTAGTCTAAAGTAGTGCACTATATAGGGAATAAGGTGCCATAGGGCTCTGGTCTAAAGTAGTGCACTATATAGGGAATAGGGTTCTAGGGCTCTGGTCTAAAGTAGTGCACTATATATAGGGAATAGGGTTCTATAGGGCTCTGGTCTAAAGTAGTGCACTATATATAGGGAATAGGGTTCTATAGGGCTCTAGTCTAAAGTAGTGCACTATATAGGGAATAGGGTGCCATAGGGCTCTGGTCTAAAGTAGTGCACTATATATAGGGAATAAGGTGCCATAGGGCTCTGGTCTAAAGTAGTGCACTATATATAGGGAATAAGGTGCCATAAGGCTCTGGTCTAAAGTAGTGCACTATATATAGGGAATAGGGTTCTATAGGGCTCTGGTCTAAAGTAGTGCACTATATATAGGGAATAGGGTTCTATAGGGCTCTGGTCTAAAGTAGTGCACTATATAGGGAATAGGATTCTATAGGGCTCTGGTCTAAAGTAGTGGACTATATAGGGAATAGGGTTCTATATGGCCCTGGTCTAAAGTAGTGCACTATATATAGGGAATAGGGTTCTATAGGGCTCTGGTCTAAAGTAGTGCACTATATAGGGAATAGGGTTCTTAAGGGCTCTGGTCTAAAGTAGTGCACTATATATAGGGAATAGGGTTCTATAGGGCTCTGGTCTAAAGTAGTGCACTATATATAGGGAATAGGGTTCTATAGGGCTCTGGTCTAAAGTAGTGCACTATATAGGGAATAGGATTCTATAGGGCTCTGGTCTAAAGTAGTGCACTATATAGGGAATAGGGTTCTATATGGCCCTGGTCTAAAGTAGTGCACTATATATAGGGAATAGGGTTCTATAGGGCTCTGGTCTAAAGTAGTGCACTATATAGGGAATAGGGTTCTTAAGGGCTCTGGTCTAAAGTAGTGCACTATATATAGGGAATAGGGTTCTATAGGGCTCTGGTCTAATGTAGTGCACTATATAGGGAATAGGGTTCTATAGGGCTCTGGTCTAAAGTAGTGCACTATATATAGGGAATAGGGTGCCATAGGGCTCTGGTCTAAAGTAGTGCACTATATATAGGGAATAGGGTTCTATAGGGCTCTGGTCTAAAGTAGCGCACTACATAGGGAACAGGGTTCTATAGGGCTCTGGTCTAAAGTAGTGCACTACATAGGGAACAGGGTTCTATAGGGCTCTGGTCTAAAGTAGTGCACTATGTAGGGAATAGGGTGACATTGGGGAAATATCATGTATCTGTCGTTGTGTATATCCCCCCTGGTCTATATAACAGTTTGGGGTTCTGTCCAAAATGGATCCCTCAACCCTAATGTAGAGCACTACTTTTGACCAAGGTCCTATAAGATCCGGTCCAAAGCAGTGCACTTCATTGAAACCAGTGTGTGTGTTTGTGTAGACTATCAGCACAGACCACAGGAGGAGACAGAGAGACAGCGTGTTCTGCAGTCTAACAGGAGGAGACAGAGAGACAGCGTGTTCTACAGTCTAACAGGAGGAGACAGAGAGACAGCGTGTTCTACAGTCTAACAGGAGGAGACAGAGAGACAGCGTGTTCTACAGTCTAACAGGACATCACAGTAGGAGACAGAGAGACAGCGTGTTCTACAGTCTAACAGTAGGAGACAGAGAGACAGAGAGACAGCGTGCTCTACAGTCTAACAGGAGGAGACAGAGAGACAGCGTGTTCTACAGTCTAACAGGAGGAGACAGAGAGACAGCGTGTTCTACAGTCTAACAGGAGGAGACAGAGAGACAGCGTGTTCTACAGTCTAACAGGACATCACAGTAGGAGACAGAGAGACAGCGTGTTCTACAGTCTAACAGTAGGAGACAGAGAGACAGAGAGACAGCGTGCTCTACAGTCTAACAGGAGGAGACAGAGAGACAGCGTGTTCTACAGTCTAACAGGAGGAGACAGAGAGACAGCGTGTTCTACAGTCTAACAGGAGGAGACAGAGAGACCGAGTGTTCTACAGTCTAACAGGAGGAGACAGAGAGACAGCGTGTTCTACAGTCTAACAGGAGGAGACAGAGAGACAGCGTGTTCTACAGTCTAACAGGAGACAGAGAGACAGCGTGTTCTACAGTCTAACAGGAGGAGACAGAGAGACAGCGTGTTCTACAGTCTAACAGGACATCACAGTAGGAGACAGAGAGACAGCGTGTTCTACAGTCTAACAGTAGGAGACAGAGAGACAGAGAGACTGCGTGCTCTACAGTCTAACAGGAGGAGACAGAGAGACAACGTGTTCTACAGTCTAACAGGAGGAGACAGAGAGACAGCGTGTTCTACAGTCTAACAGGAGGAGACAGAGAGACAGAGTGTTCTACAGTCTAACAGGAGGAGACAGAGAGACAGCGTGTTCTACAGTCTAACAGGAGGAGACAGAGAGACAGCGTGTTCTACAGTCTAACAGGAGGAGACAGAGAGACAGCGTGTTCTACAGTCTAACAGGAGGAGACAGAGAGACAGTGTGTTCTACAGTCTAACAGGAGGAGACAGAGAGACAGCGTGTTCTACAGTCTAACAGGAGGAGACAGAGAGACAGCGTGTTCTACAGTCTAACAGGAGGAGACAGAGAGACAGTGTGTTCTACAGTCTAACAGGAGGAGACAGAGAGACAGCGTGTTCTACAGTCTAACAGTAGGAGACAGAGAGACAGCGTGTTCTACAGTCTAACAGGAGGAGACAGAGACAGCGTGTTCTACAGTCTAACAGGAGGAGACAGAGAGACAGCATGTTCTACAATCTAACAGGAGGAGACAGAGAGACAGCGTGTTCTACAGTCTAACAGGAGGAGACAGAGAGACAGCGTGTTCTACAGTCTAACAGGAGGAGACAGAGAGACAGAGACAGCGTGTTCTACAGTCTAACAGGAGGAGACAGAGAGACAGCGTGTTCTACAGTCTAACAGGAGGAGACAGAGAGACAGCGTGTTCTACAGTCTAACAGGAGGAGACAGAGAGACAGCGTGTTCTACAGTCTAACAGGAGGAGACAGAGAGACAGCGTGTTCTACAGTCTAACAGGAGGAGACAGAGAGACAGCGTGTTCTACAGTCTAACAGTAGGAGACAGAGAGACAGCGTGTTCTACAGTCTAACAGTAGGAGACAGAGAGACAGCGTGTTCTACAGTCTAACAGTAAGAGACAGAGAGACAGCGTGTTCTACAGTCTAACAAGAGGAGACAGAGAGACAGCGTGTTCTACAGTCTAACAGGAGGAGACAGAGAGACAGCGTGTTCTACAGTCTAACAGTAGGAGACAGAGAGACAGCGTGTTCTACAGTCTAACAGGAGGAGACAGAGAGACAGAGACAGCGTGTTCTACAGTCTAACAGGAGGAGACAGAGAGACAGCGTGTTCTACAGTCTAACAGGAGGAGACAGAGAGACAGCGTGTTCTACAGTCTAACAGTAGGAGACAGAGAGACAGCGTGCTCTACAGTCTAACAGGAGGAGACAGAGAGACAGCGTGTTCTACAGTCTAACAGGAGGAGACAGAGAGACAGCGTGTTCTACAGTCTAACAGAAGGAGACAGAGAGACAGCGTGTTCTACAGTCTAACAGGAGGAGACAGAGAGACAGCGTGTTCTACAGTCTAACCCGAGGAGACAGAGAGACAGCGTGTTCTACAGTCTAACAGACGGAGACAGAGAGACAGCGTGTTCTACAGTCTAACAGGAGGAGACAGAGACAGCGTGTTCTACAGTCTAACAGAAGGAGACAGAGAGACAGCGTGTTCTACAGTCTAACAGTAGGAGACAGAGAGACAGCGTGTTCTACAGTCTAACAGAAGGAGACAGAGAGACAGTGTGTTCTACAGTCTAACAGGAGGAGACAGAGAGACAGCGTGTTCTACAGTCTAACAGGAGGAGACAGAGAGACAGCGTGTTCTACAGTCTAACAGAAGGAGACAGAGAGACAGCGTGTTCTACAGTCTAACAGGAGGAGACAGAGAGACAGCGTGTTCTACAGTCTAACAGTAGGAGACAGAGAGACAGCGTGTTCTACAGTCTAACAGGAGGAGACAGAGACAGCGTGTTCTACAGTCTAACAGGAGGAGACAGAGAGACAGCATGTTCTACAATCTAACAGGAGGAGACAGAGAGACAGCGTGTTCTACAGTCTAACAGGAGGAGACAGAGAGACAGCGTGTTCTACAGTCTAACAGGAGGAGACAGAGAGACAGAGACAGACAGTCTAACAGGAGGAGACAGAGAGACAGCGTGTTCTACAGTCTAACAGGAGGAGACAGAGAGACAGCGTGTTCTACAGTCTAACAGGAGGAGACAGAGAGACAGCGTGTTCTACAGTCTAACAGGAGGAGACAGAGAGACAGCGTGTTCTACAGTCTAACAGGAGGAGACAGAGAGACAGCGTGTTCTACAGTCTAACAGGAGGAGACAGAGAGACAGCGTGTTCTACAGTCTAACAGTAGGAGACAGAGAGACAGCGTGTTCTACAGTCTAACAGTAGGAGACAGAGAGACAGCGTGTTCTACAGTCTAACAGGAGGAGACAGAGAGACAGCGTGTTCTACAGTCTAACAGGAGGAGACAGAGAGACAGCGTGTTCTACAGTCTAACAGTAGGAGACAGAGAGACAGCGTGTTCTACAGTCTAACAGGAGGAGACAGAGAGACAGCGTGTTCTACAGTCTAACAGGAGGAGACAGAGAGACAGCGTGTTCTACAGTCTAACAGGAGGAGACAGAGACAGGAGGAGACAGAGAGACAGCGTGTTCTACAGTCTAACAGGAGGAGACAGAGAGACAGCGTGTTCTACAGTCTAACAGGAGGAGACAGAGAGACAGCGTGTTCTACAGTCTAACAGGAGGAGACAGAGAGACAGCGTGTTCTACAGTCTAACAGGAGGAGACAGAGAGACAGCGTGCTCTACAGTCTAACAGGAGGAGACAGAGAGACAGCGTGTTCTACAGTCTAACAGGAGGAGACAGAGAGACAGCGTGTTCTACAGTCTAACAGAAGGAGACAGAGAGACAGCGTGTTCTACAGTCTAACAGGAGGAGACAGAGAGACAGCGTGTTCTACAGTCTAACAGGAGGAGACAGAGAGACAGCGTGTTCTACAGTCTAACAGACGGAGACAGAGAGACAGCGTGTTCTACAGTCTAACAGGAGGAGACAGAGAGACAGCGTGTTCTACAGTCTAACAGAAGGAGACAGAGAGACAGCGTGTTCTACAGTCTAACAGTAGGAGACAGAGAGACAGCGTGTTCTACAGTCTAACAGAAGGAGACAGAGAGACAGTGTGTTCTACAGTCTAACAGGAGGAGACAGAGAGACAGTGTGTTCTACAGTCTAACAGGAGGAGACAGAGAGACAGCGTGTTCTACAGTCTAACAGAAGGAGACAGAGAGACAGCGTGTTCTACAGTCTAACAGGAGGAGACAGAGAGACAGCGTGTTCTACAGTCTAACAGAAGGAGACAGAGAGACAGCGTGTTCTACAGTCTAACAGTAGGAGACAGAGAGACAGCGTGTTCTACAGTCTAACAGAAGGAGACAGAGAGACAGCGTGTTCTACAGTCTAACAGGAGGAGACAGAGAGACAGCGTGTTCTACAGTCTAACAGGAGGAGACAGAGAGACAGAGAGACAGCGTGTTCTACAGTCTAACAGGAGGAGACAGAGAGACAGAGAGACAGCGTGTTCTACAGTCTAACAGGAGGAGACAGAGAGACAGCGTGTTCTACAGTCTAACAGGAGGAGACAGAGAGACAGCGTGTTCTACAGTCTAACAGGAGGAGACAGAGAGACAGCGTGTTCTACAGTCTAACAGGAGGAGACAGAGACAGCGTGTTCTACAGTCTAACAGGAGGAGACAGAGAGACAGAGAGACAGCGTGTTCTACAGTCTAACAGGAGGAGACAGAGAGACAGCGTGTTCTACAATCTAACAGGAGGAGACAGAGAGACAGCGTGTTCTACAGTCTAACAGGAGGAGACAGAGAGACAGCGTGTTCTACAGTCTAACAGGAGGAGACAGAGAGACAGCGTGTTCTACAGTCTAACAGGAGGAGACAGAGAGACAGCGTGTTCTACAGTCTAACAGTAGGAGACAGAGAGACAGCGTGTTCTACAGTCTAACAGGAGGAGACAGAGAGACAGCGTGTTCTACAGTCTAACAGGAGGAGACAGAGAGACAGCATGTTCTACAGTCTAACAGGAGGAGACAGAGAGACAGCGTGTTCTACAGTCTAACAGTAGGAGACAGAGAGACAGCGTGTTCTACAGTCTAACAGGAGGAGACAGAGAGACAGTGTGTTCTACAGTCTAAAAGGAGGAGACAGAGAGACAGCGTGTTCTACAGTCTAACAGGAGACAGAGAGACAGCGTGTTCTACAGTCTAACAGGAGGAGACAGAGAGACAGCGTGTTCTGCAGTCTAACAGTACGAGACAGAGAGACAGCGTGTTCTGCAGTCTAACAGGAGGAGACAGAGAAACAGCGTGTTCTACAGTCTAACAGGAGGAGACAGAGAGACAGCGTGTTCTACAATCTAACAGGGTATCACTCAACTTCCTCTCTCCTCTTTGAATGTTTGAATATTAAATATGGACTAAAGGAATCTGTGTCACATCCATATACCCATCTGTCCCCTGATAGGTGCCTACTCACACACACACACTCACACACACAGACATACGCACACACACACACACACACACACACACACACACACACACACACACACACACACACACACACACACACACACACACACACACACACACACACACACACACACACACACACACTCCACTCACACACACACACACACGCACACGCACACGCACACGCACACGCACACGCACACACACACACACACAGACACACACACACTCATATATACACACACACACACACACACACAGACACACACACACACACACACACACACACACACACACACACACACACACACACAGCTGAAACACACATCCCCTGATAATTGCAGCGACAAAGTCGATGCGGAACACGGAACATCAGAACACGGAACATCAGAACATCAGAACATGGTCAAACATTAATTTGACATGGGACTCGTTATCTAATGTAGAGTCGTCAGGGGGTTCTATCACCGTGACTACAGCGGCTGCATGTCTCTAAAGTCTCTGTGATTGTCTTGTGATCCCAAAGCCAACACGACATGACCCAAATGTGACGGACTCCATTTCCCTATGGTGTACTGTAATGGAGTCTTCTGATGAGGGGACACACACCTCCCCTATGGTGTACTGTAATGGAGTCTTCTGATGAGGGGGGGGGGTGACGGACACACCTTCCCTATGGTGTACTGTAATGGAGTCTTCTGATGAGGGGACACACACCTCCCCTATGGTGTACTGTAATGGAGTCTTCTGATGTGGAGGGGGGGGGACACACCTTCCCTATGGTGTACTGTAATGGAGTCTTCTGATGAGGGGACACACACCTTCCCTATAGTGTACTGTAATGGAGTCTTCTGATGAGGGGACACACACCTTCCCTATGGTGTACTGTAATGGAGTCTTCTGATGGGGGGGGACACACCTTCCCTATGGTGTACTGTAATGGAGTCTTCTGATGAGGGGACACACACCTTCCCTATGGTGTACTGTAATGGAGTCTTCTGATGAGGGGACACACACCTTCCCTATGGTGTACTGTAATGGAGTCTTCTGATGGGGGGGACACACCTTCCCTATGGTGTACTGTAATGGAGTCTTCTGATGAGGGGGGAAACACCATCCCTATGGTGTACTGTAATGGAGTCTTCTGATGGGGGGGCAACACCTTCCCTATGGTGTACTGTAATGGAGTCTTCTGATGGGGGGCCAACACCTTCCCTATGGTGTACTGTAATGGAGTCTTCTGATGTGGAGGGGGGGGGTGACGGACACACCTTCCCTATGGTGTACTGTAATGGAGTCTTCTGATGAGGGGACACACACCTTCCCTATGGTGTACTGTAATGGAGTCTTCTGATGAGGGGGGGTGACAGACACACCTTCCCTATGGTGTACTGTAATGGAGTCTTCTGATGAGGGGACACACACCTTCCCTATGGTGTACAGTAATGGAGTCTTCTGATGGGGGGGACACACCTTCCCTATGGTGTACTGTAATGGAGTCTTCTGATGGGGGGGACACACCTTCCCTATGGTGTACTGTAATGGAGTCTTCTGATGGTGGGGGACACACCTTCGCTATGGTGTACTGTAATGGAGTCTTCTGATGGGGGGACACACCTTCCCTATGGTGTACTGTAATGGAGTCTTCTGATGGGGGGGGACACACACCTTCCCTATGGTGTACTGTAATGGAGTCTTCTCATGAGGGGGGACACACCTTCCCTATGGTGTACTGTAATGGAGTCTTCTGATGGGGGACACACACCTTCCCTATGGTGTACTGTAATGGAGTCTTCTGATGGGGGGGACACACACCTTCCCTATGGTGTACTGTAATGGAGTCTTCTCATGAGGGGGGACACACCTTCCATATGGTGTACTGTAATGGAGTCTTCTGATGAGGGGGGGGTGACAGACACACCTTCCCTATGGTGTACTGTAATGGAGTCTTCTCATGAGGGGGGACACACCTTCCCTATGGTGTACTGTAATGGAGTCTTCTGATGGGGGACACACACCTTCCCTATGGTGTACTGTAATGGAGTCTTCTGATGGGGGGGACACACACCTTCCCTATGGTGTACTGTAATGGAGTCTTCTCATGAGGGGGGACACACCTTCCATATGGTGTACTGTCATGGAGTCTTCTGATGAGGGGGGTGACAGACACACCTTCCCTATGGTGTACTGTAATGGAGTCTTCTGATGGGGGACACACTGTACCTTCCCTATGGTGTACTGTAATGGAGTCTTCTGATGGGGGGACACACACCTTCCCTATGGTGTACTGTAATGGAGTCTTCTGATGAGGGGGACACACCTTCCCTATGGTGTACTGTAATGGAGTCTTCTGATGTGGGGGTGACGGACACACCTTCCCTATGGTGTACTGTAATGGAGTCTTCTGATGAGGGGGGCAGACACACCTTCCCTATGGTGTACTGTAATGGAGTCTTCTGATGATGTGGGGGGGGGTGACGGACACACCTTCCCTATGGTGTACTGTAATGGAGTCTTCTGATGAGGGGGGGGGGCAGACACACCTTCCCTATGGTGTACTGTAATGGAGTCTTCTGATGAGGGGGGGTGGACAGACACACCTTCCCTATGGTGTACTGTAATGGAGTCTTCTGATGAGGGGACACACACCTTCCCTATGGTGTACTGTAATGGAGTCTTCTGATGAGGGGACACACACCTTCCCTATGGTGTACTGTAATGGAGTCTTCTCATGAGGGGGGACACACCTTCCCTATGGTGTACTGTAATGGAGTCTTCTGATGAGGGGGGGTGGACAGACACACCTTCCCTATGGTGTACTGTAATGGAGTCTTCTGATGAGGGGACACACACCTTCCCTATGGTGTACTGTAATGGAGTCTTCTGATGAGGGGACACACACCTTCCCTATGGTGTACTGTAATGGAGTCTTCTCATGAGGGGGGACACACCTTCCCTATGGTGTACTGTAATGGAGTCTTCTCATGAGGGGGGACACACCTTCCCTATGGTGTACTGTAATGGAGTCTTCTCATGAGGGGGGACACACCTTCCCTATGGTGTACTGTAATGGAGTCTTCTCATGAGGGGGGACACACCTTCCCTATGGTGTACTGTAATGGAGTCTTCTGATGTGGGGGGAACCTATCAACGAAGACAATGCTTCACATGTTCAGGTATACCAGTCATCAGCAGGGTAGCCTAGTGGTTAGAGCATTGGACTAGTAACCGAGTTGATGTCTGTATATTCAGGTAAACCTGTCATCTAGGATGATGTCTGTATATTCAGGTAAACCAGTCATCTAGGATGATGTCTGTATATTCAGGTAAATGGTCACATCGGTTGACTTGTGGTAAATTCTGCATATATCTAATGAAGTATTAAATAAACCAGAGCTCTCCTGTTGAACAGCCAGCCTCCCATCCTGACCTACAGATGGTATTTATCCTTTAGAAGTGCCTGGTCATTAATATTCACAACCTCTCCTCTCTCCCTCTCTCCCTCTCTCCCTCTCTCCCTCTCTCCCTCTCTCCCTCTCTCCATCCCTCCCTCTATCCCTCCCTCCCCCTCCCTCTGTCCCTCTCTCCCTCCCTCCCTCCCTCTGTCCCTCCCTCCCTCCCTCTGTCCCTCTCTCCCTCCCTCCCTCCCTCCCTCTATACCTCCATCCCTCCCTCTATCCCTCCCTCTATCCCTCCCTCCCTCCTTCCCTCCCTCCCCCTCTCTATCCCTCCTTCCCTCCCTCCCCCTCCCTCCCTCCCTCCCTCTGTCCCTCTCCCTCCCTCCCTCCCTCTGTCCCTCTCTCCCTCCCTCCCTCCCCTCTGTCCCTCTCTCCCTCCCTCCCTCCCTCCCTCCCTCTATACCTCCATCCCTCCCTATCCCTCCCTCCCTCCCTCTATCCCTCCCTCCCTCCCTCCCTCCCTCCCTCTATCCCTCCTTCCCTCCTTCCCTCCCTCCCTCTATCCCTCCTTCCCTCCCTCCCTCCCTCCCTCCCTCCCTCTATCCCTCCATCCCTCCCTCTATCCCTCCTTCCCTCCTTCCCTCCCTCCCTCCCTCTATCCCTCCTTCCCTCCCTCCCTCCCTCCCTCTATCCCTCTATCCCTCCATCCCTCCCTCTATCCCTCCCTCTATCCCTCCCTCCCTCCTTCCCTCCCTCCCTCTATCCCTCCTTCCCTCCTTCCCTCCCTCCCTCCCCCTCTATCCCTCCTTCCCTCCCTCCCTCCCTCCCTCCCTCTATCCCTCCATCCCTCCCTCTATCCCTCCTTCCCTCCTTCCCTCCCTCCCTCCCTCTATCCTCCCCCTCCCTCCCTCCCTCCCTCCCTCCCTCTATCCCTCTATCCCTCCATCCCTCCCTCTATCCCTCCTTCCCTCCCTCCCTCCCTCCTTCCTTCCCTCCCTCTATCCCTCACGCCCTCCATCCCTCCCTCTATCCCTCCCTCTATCCCTCCCTCTATCCCTCCCTCTATCCCTCCCTCCCTCCCTCCTTCCCTCCCTCTATCCCCCCCTCTATCCCTCCCTCCCTCTCTCCCTCCCTCCCTCCAGCCCTCCCTCTATCCCTCCCTCCCTCTATCCCTCCCTCTATCCCTCCCTCCCTCTCTCTCCCTCCCTCCAGCCCTCCCTCTATCCCTCCCTCCCTCCAGCCCTCCCTCTATCCCTCCCTCCCTCTCTCGCTCCCTCCAGCCCTCCCTCTATCCCTCCCTCCCTCCCTCCTTCCCTCCCTCCCTCCCTCCCTCTATCCCTCCCTCCTTCCCTCCCTCCCTCCTTCCCTCCCTCCCTCCCTCTCTCGCTCCCTCCAGCCCTCCCTCTATCCCTCCCTCCCTCGCTCCCTCCAGCCCTCCCTCTATCCCTCCCCTCCCTCCCTCCCTATCCCTCCCTCCCTCCCTCTCTCCCTCCCTCCATCCCTCCCTCCCTCTCTCGCTCCCTCCAGCCCTCCCTCTATCCCTCCCTCCCTCCCTCTATCCCTCTATCCCTCCCTCCCTCTCTCCCTCCCTCCCTCCCTCCCTCCAGCCCTCCCTCTATCCCTCCCTCCCTCTATCCCTCCCTCCAGCCCTCCCTCTATCCCTCCCTCCCTCTCTCCCCCCCTCCAGCCCTCCCTCTATCCCTCCCTCCCTCTCTCCCTCCCTCCCTCCCTCCCTCTATCCCTCCCTCCAGCCCTCCCTCTATCCCTCCCTCCAGCCCTCCCTCTATCCCTCCCTCCCTCCCTCCAGCCCTCCCTCCCTCCCTCTCTCTCTCCCTCCTCTCTCCCTCCCTCCCTCCCTTGTGCGTTTGCCAGCAGATATTAATTGGTAAAACAAACAAAAACAATTGAATCAGCTCTGAGAGGAGGGGGGTGTGTGTGTGTGTAGTAGGGGGTAGTCCCTTAGTTAACGGATTCTAAACTCTGAACGATAAAGTCCCCATAGCAACAGACTAGACTGGTGCAGGGCATCATGGGAGCAGATGGAATTACCCACTTCACCCCTCCTTCCCCATGTCCTGTCTACAACCAGCAAACCAGGCGACTCTACAGGGGTGTCAAGATGTCCAAACTGGAAAGAGGCCAAAACCCCAGGTGCAACCCTGTGTTCCTTTGGTTAGGCTACAGTCAGGCTGGGGACATGTTAGCTAAATGCTGCTCCTGATTGTCTTGACTCATTTATACAGCCTTTTGACATCATGTTATGCACTTTATTAAACAAGTGGATTATTTTTGACTCTTCTCTCACTGTCAAGGGCTGTGTATCTGGTGGCAGGGACCACCTCCCCCCTCCTCCTCCTCCTCCCTCACCTCCTCCTCCCCCACCTCCTCCTCCACCTCCCCCACTTCCAGTAATGTAGTAATTTAGTCTAAACCAAGTGTTTATCTATCTCTAATTAGAAACATTTAGTAATGTAGTAATGTAGTCTAAATTAAGTGTAGACCTCTTGTTTGCCTTAATCACAGATAAGCAACTCCAAAAGCCCCCAGTGTCACCCCTGCTCCCCCTCCTCCTCCCTGGCACTCGATGGCGCCTGTCCCCCCCGTCTCCTGATAATCAATCTCGCCCCGTCCCCCGTCCCCGTCACACGCATTCAACGATTATTGGACTCACTCACCTGTGCCGTTACCTCCCCTATATCTGTCTGTTCCCCAGCTCCGTTCCCAGCTCCGTTCCCCAGCTCCGTTCCCCTGCTCCGTTCCCCAGCTCCGTTCCCCAGCTCCGTTCCCCAGCTCCGTTCCCCTGCTCCGTGCCCCAGCACCGTTCCCCTGCTCCGTGCCCCAGCACCGTTCCCCTGCTCCGTTCCCCTGCTCCGTTCCCCTGCTCCGTTCCCCTGCTCCGTTCCCCTGCTCTTATGATGACGCTGTCTGGTTTTATGTCTGTACCTTATTAAATATTCTACTCCCTGTAACCAGCTTCTCTTCTCCGGCGTCGGAGGTGTGTGAAATATGAACACAAGACTTTGGAAAGGAGGATGTCTATTATTTTTGTTATGGGTATCACGATGAAGATAACAGCCTACGCCTGCTCCCTAACAGAGCGGAGTGAGGAAAGATATTAAAATATGGATAAAATATAAAGAAATATGGCCTCCGTTTGACACAGGTTCTACAACATTCCTGTCACAAGTTGTGAGGGAAAAATATTATTTGTATTTATTAAGTTATATTCCATTATGATAAATATGATAAATATATGATAAATATATGTGTGTTGACTGTGACCAGACAGGTGTGTCCTATCTGTTATAAAATAACAAAATAACAAACTATTGATTTAATTTGGAAACAGACTCGAAACACACATTACCGTTCAAACGGTTAGGGTCACTTAGAAATGTCCTTTGTTTTTGAAAGAAAAGTATGTTTTTTTGTCCATTAAAATAACATCAAATTGACCATTAATACAGTGGAGACGTTAATGTTGTAAATGATTTGTAGCTGGAAACGGCTGATTTTTAATGGAATATCTACATAGGTGTACAGAGGCCCATTATCAGCAACCATCACTCCTGTGATCCAATGGCATGTTGTGTTAGCTAATCCAAGTTGATCATTTTAAAAGGGTAATTAATCATTAGAAAACCCTTTCGCAATTATGTTTGCACAGCTGAAAACTTTTGTGCTGATTAAAGAAGCAATTAAACTGGCCTTCTTTAGACTAGTTGAGTATCTGGAGCATCATCATTTGTGGGTTCGATTACAAGCTCAAAATGGCCAGAAACAAAGCACTTTCTTCTGAATCTCGTCAGTCTATTCTTGTTCTGAGAAATTAAGGCTATTCCATGAGAGAAATTGACAAACTAAAGATCTGGTACAACGCTGTGTAGATACTCCCTTCACAGAACAGCGCAAACTGGCTCAAAACAGAATAAAAGAGGGGTGGGAGGCCCCGGTGCACAACTGAGCAAGAGGACAAGTACATTAGAGTGTGTAGTTTGAGAAACAGACCCCTCACAAGTCCTCAACTGGCAGCTTCATTAAATAGTACCTGCAAAACACCAGTCTCAACATCAACAGTGAAGAGGTGAGCCCGGGATGCTGGCCTTCTAGGCAGAGTTCCTCTGTCCAGTCTCAAAGTCAACAGTGAAGATGTGACTCCAGGATGCTGGCCTTCTAGGCAGAGTTCCTCTGTCCAGTCTCAACGTCAACAGTGAAGAGGCAACTCCGGGATGCTGGCCTTCTAGGCAGAGTTCCTCTGTCCAGCTGCTTCCGTCGTCTGAAGAGGAGGAATCATCGGACCAAAGAGCAGCGCGGTAAGTGTTCATGCTTGTTTTATTAAAACTGAACACGATAACTAAAAATAACAAAGAGAAATAACCGAAACAGTCCTGAAAGGTGCAAAACACTAAACAGAAATGAACTACCCACAAAGACCCTGTGGGGAAAAAGCTACCTAAGTATGGTTCCCAATCAGAGACAACGATAGACAGCTGTCCTTTGATTGAGAACCACACCCGGCCAAAACATAGAAATACAAAAATAGAAAAAGGAACATAGAATGCCCACCCCAAATCACACCCAGACCAAACCAAAATAGAGCTGTCACGCCTCTTTGTTTTCTTTATTATTTTAGTTAGCCCAGGGTGTGACATGGGGGATTTATGTGTTTTGTCTTGTCTAGGGTTTTTTGTAGATTTATGTGGTTGTGTTCAGTGTAGTTGTCTAGGTACGTCTATGGTTGCCTAGATTGGTTCTCAATCAGAGGCAGGAGTTTATTGTTGTCTCTGATTGGGAACCATATTTAGGCAGCCAATCTTCTTTGGGTATTTCGTGGGTTATTGTCTATGTGTAGTTGCCTGTGTCTGTACACGGTGTCATAGCGTCACGGTGTCATATTCTTTGGGTATTTTGTGGGGGATTGTTTCCTGTCTTTGTGTTTACTGCACCAGATAGGGCTGTTTTGCTTTTCATGGTTCTTGTTTTGTAGTTGTGTTCATGTTTGAGTTTTCCTATTAAAACCACGGACACTTACCACGCTGCGTATTGGTCCGATCCCTGTTTCACCTCTTCAGAGGAAGAGGAGGAAGAAACCAGTGACAAAAGCTCTAAGGTCAGGGCGTGACAAAGTGACTCCACACTTCTTTTTTTTTTTTTGTAACGGTGTTGTAGATGTAATTAAACTCAAAATATGTGCTATTCTGTTCTTTTGAAAATACATGGTATTAGTCGTGTGATGTTTCTTAGGACCTGCAAATGAATAATAATTAATTATCTTCTTTTTTTTCCCATTGTGTTTTCAATAGATTTATTCAAATAGACGCCCACCCACATCTGCACACCACCTCTCGTCCCTGGCATGCCAGAGCTATAAAACACGCAAGAATGTGCTAACACCAGGACGTTCCTAGAAACAAGACAGTGCCGAGATGGGAGACTGGGACTTCGAAGTATTTGCCTACATCTTTCTGAAGCTTTTCTGAATTTCTGAAACATTGTACGCAAGCAAGAATGTGCTAAAACTAGGATGTTCAGATACACTATTCCCAATTATTGTATTATTTTTTTTTACAGACAAAAAAATACCATAAATCCTATGTGAAAGTAACAAGACAGAGACTGGGACTTCTAAGTATTTTGCCGACATCTTTCTGACGAGGATTGAATGGAGAGAGACGATGTGAATGGAGATGCAGCTTTCCACTGTAGCAGCCTAGTCAAGACAGAGACTGGGACTTCTAAGTATTTTGCCGACATCTTTCTGACGAGGATTGAATGGAGAGAGACGATGTGAATGGAGATGCAGCTTTCCACTGTAGCAGCCTAGTCAAAGGGTTTCAGGGTTTCACCTGTCATCATCTCGCAGTCAACACAATCTATATGTAGAATCTCTCTGTGTAGTGGAGATGTTTACGACAGAAGGTTTTTTTTTTTAAATCGTTACCGTTTAGCCCCTTTCTTACACCTTTACCCCATCCTTCTTTTACCGAAGCAGAGAGCAGAGAGATCACAGAGTAGAATGAGAGAGAGAGAAAATAAATATGGAGCGAGAGCGAGAGAGAGAGAGATAGAGAGAGAGAGAGAGAGAGATAGAGATAGAAGGGGTTAGGAAAGAGAGAGGGATAGAAAAGAGAGAGGGCAGAGAGAGAGAGAGCAGATAGAGAATGAGAGAGAGAGAGAGAGAGAGAGAGAGCAGATAGATAATGAGAGAGAGCAGATAGAGAATGAGAGAGAGCAGATAGAGAATGAGAGAGAGCAGATAGAGAATGAGAGAGAGAGCAGATAGAGAATGAGAGAGAGAGCAGAGAGAGAGAGCTGATGCAGAGAGAGAGAGAGAGAGCAGAGAGAGAGTGAGAGAGAGAAGAGAGAGAGTGAGAGAGCAGATAGAGAGAGAGGGAGAGAGCAGATAGAGAGAGAGAGAGAGCAGATAGAGAGAGAGAGAGAGAGAGAGAGAGAGAGAGAGAGAGAGAGAGAGAGAGAGAGAGAGAGAGAGAGAGAGAGCTGATGCAGAGAGAGAGAGAGAGCAGAGAGAGAGCAGAGAGAGGGTGAGAGAGAGAAGAGAGAGAGTGAGAGAGCAGATAGAGAGAGAGAGAGAGCAGAGAGAGAGCAGAGAGAGAGTGAGAGAGAGAAGAGAGAGAGTGAGAGAGCAGATAGAGAGAGAGAGAGAGCAGAGAGAGAGCAGAGAGAGAGTGAGAGAGAGAAGAGAGAGAGTGAGAGAGCAGATAGAGAGAGAGAGAGAGCAGAGAGAGAGAAAGAGAGCAGAGAGAGACAGAGACAGAGAGAGAGAGAGAGAGAGAGAGAGAGAGAGAGAGAGAGAGAGAGAGAGAGAGAGAGAGAGAGAGAGAGAGAGAGAGAGAGAGAGAGAGAGAGAGAGAGAGAGAGAGAGAGAGAGAGAGAGAGCGAGAGCGAGAGAGCAGAGTGGAAGGGAAGCCGCCCACCAGGGGGTTGAGAAGCATTGTAAATCCTCTATGTCAGTGGTCTGCAGGGAAGTTAATAATTGATGTGAATGGTATTAGTTTATGCTATTAACACTACAGAGCGATCGGTTTAACTGGCAACCACTGAGGAATGCCAAACAGCTCAGTGTAAGCTTTTACTCCCCTTTTCAACTAACCAACCAATAAACGGGAAATAAAACAACGATCCTAGCCTGGCAGGGAGGTCTCTCCACACACACCGTGATGCTAGCTGTTAGACTAACACACCGTGATGCTAGCTGTTAGGCTAACACACCGTGATGCTAGCTGTTAGGCTAACACACCATGATGCTAGCTGTTAGGCTAACACACCATGATGCTAGCTGTTAGGCTAACACACCATGATGCTAGCTGTTAGGCTAACACACCATGATGCTAGCTGTTAGGCTAACATACCGTGATGCTAGCTGTTAGGCTAACATACCGTGATGCTAGTTGTTAGACTAGCTGTTAGACTAACACACCATGCTGCTAGCTGTTAGGCTAACACACCATGATGCTAGCTGTTAGGCTAACACACCGTGATGCTAGCTGTTAGGCTAACACACCGTGATGCTAGCTGTTAGACTAACACACCGTGATGCTAGCTGTTAGGCTAACACACCGTGATACTAGCTGTTAGGGTAACACACCGTGATGCTAGCTATTAGACTAACACACCGTGATGCTAGCTGTTAGACTAACACACCGTGATGCTAGCTATTAGACTAACACACCGTGATGCTAGCTGTTAGGCGAACACACCATGATGCTAGCTGTTAGGGTAACACACCATGATGCTAGCTGTTAGGCTAACACACCGTGATGCTAGCTATTA
The DNA here is from genome assembly GCF_021184085.1 of Oncorhynchus gorbuscha. NCBI lineage: Eukaryota > Metazoa > Chordata > Actinopteri > Salmoniformes > Salmonidae > Oncorhynchus > Oncorhynchus gorbuscha. The sequence goes on from NW_025747110.1 coordinate 60,606, forward strand.
GACTAACACACCATGATGCTAGCTATTAGACTAACACACCATGACCAGGAAAACACAACGATTGCTGGTCACCAGGGAAAACAAAACGATGGCTGGCCTGCCAGCATAACTAGACCAGCTTGACCAGCATACACCAGCATGAAACGCATGTTGGTTTCTGTTGGTTTTTTAAGCAGGGATGTGTGTGGCTACTAGTACTGGTCTGACCCCGGCCCTCTCCAGGCCACCTCCCCTCCCAACCACGGAGAGGATCGTGGTACAGCGCTCTATTTGGCTGAGGGAGGGAGATCTAATGGTGACCCCCTAACCTGTGTGTGTGTGTGTGTGTGTGTGTGTGTGTGTGTGTGTGTGTGTGTGTGTGTGTGTGTGTGTGTGTGTGTGTGTGTGTGTGTGTGTGTGTGTGTGTGTGTGTGTGTGTGTGTGTGTGTGTGTGTGTGTGTGTGTGTGTGTGTGTGTGTGTGTGTGTGTGTGTTCGTGTGTGTGTTCGTGTGTGTGTGTTCGTGTGTGTATTTGTTTGTGTGTGTGTGTGGGTGGGTGTGTGGATGTCCTGACCCTCTCTCTCTGCGGCTGAGCTGTAATGAGGAGGGTGAGCTGCGCTGGAGAGCCCAACGGCACTCTGGGCCGTGCCCCCGCCGTGACTCTGCACAGTGAGGTTGAGACGTGCTCGTGATAACTAAGAGGAGAGTAGAGAGAGCTATTTCAGTCAGAGAGATGCTACTGAGACGTCTGTCTGTCTGTCTGTCTGTCTGTCTGTCTGTCTGTCTGTCTGTCTGTCTGTCTGTCTGTCTGTCTGTCTGTCTGTCTGTCTGTCTGTCTGTCTGTCTGTCTGTCTGTCTGTCTGTCTGTCAGGCTGTTAACATATACACTGTTAATAGTTAAAGGGGGGATGTTGTCTGTAGGTCAGTGACTATTATGGGATGTTGTGTGTAGGCCAGTGACTATTATGGGGTGTTGTGTGTAGGCCAGTGACTATTATGGGGTGTTGTGTGTAGGCCAGTGACTATTATGGGGTGTTGTGTGTAGGCCAGTGACTATTATGGGGTGTTGTCTGTAGGTCAGTGACTATTATGGGATGTTGTCTGTAGGTCAGTGACTATTATGGGATGTTGTGTGTAGGCCAGTGACTATTATGGGGTGTTGTCTGTAGGCCAGTGACTATTATGGGGTGTTGTGTGTAGGCCAGTGACTATTATGGGGTGTTGTCTGTAGGTCAGTGACTATTATGGGATGTTGTGTGTAGGTCAGTGACTATTATGGGGTGTTGTGTGTAGGCCAGTGACTATTATGGGGTGTTGTGTGTAGGCCAGTGACTATTATGGGGTGTTGTGTGTAGGCCAGTGACTATTATGGGGTGTTGTGTGTAGGCCAGTGACTATTATGGGGTGTTGTGTGTAGGCCAGTGACTATTATGGGGTGTTGTGTGTAGGCCAGTGACTATTATGGGGTGTTGTGTGTAGGCCAGTGACTATTATGGGGTGTTGTGTGTAGGCCAGTGACTATTATGGGGTGTTGTGTGTAGGCCAGTGACTATTATGGGGTGTTGTGTGTAGGCCAGTGACTATTATGGGGTGTTGTGTGTAGGCCAGTGACTATTATGGGGTGTTGTGTGTAGGCCAGTGACTATTATGGGGTGTTGTGTGTAGGCCAGTGACTATTATGGGGTGTTGTGTGTAGGCCAGTGACTATTATGGGGTGTTGTGTGTAGGCCAGTGACTATTATGGGGTGTTGTGTGTAGGCCAGTGACTATTATGGGGTGTTGTGTGTAGGCCAGTGACTATTATGGGGTGTTGTGTGTAGGCCAGTGACTATTATGGGATGTTGTGTGTAGGCCAGTGACTATTATGGGGTGTTGTGTGTAGGCCAGTGACTATTATGGGATGTTGTGTGTAGGCCAGTGACTATTATGGGGTGTTGTGTGTAGGCCAGTGACTATTATGGGATGTTGTGTGTAGGCCAGTGACTATTATGGGATGTTGTGTGTAGGCCAGTGACTATTATGGGGTGTTGTGTGTAGGCCAGTGACTATTATGGGGTGTTGTGTGTAGGCCAGTGACTATTATGGGGTGTTGTGTGTAGGCCAGTGACTATTATGGGGTGTTGTGTGTAGGCCAGTGACTATTATGGGGTGTTGTGTGTAGGCCAGTGACTATTATGGGGTGTTGTGTGTAGGCCAGTGACTATTATGGGGTGTTGTGTGTAGGCCAGTGACTATTATGGGGTGTTGTGTGTAGGCCAGTGACTATTATGGGGTGTTGTGTGTAGGCCAGTGACTATTATGGGGTGTTGTGTGTAGGCCAGTGACTATTATGGGGTGTTGTGTGTAGGACAGTGACTATTATGGGGTGTTGTGTGTAGGACAGTGACTATTATGGGGTGTTGTGTGTAGGACAGTGACTATTATGGGGTGTTGTGTGTAGGACAGTGACTATTATGGGGTGTTGTGTGTAGGCCAGTGACTATTATGGGGTGTTGTGTGTAGGTCAGTGACTATTATGGGGTGTTGTGTGTAGGCCAGTGACTATTATGGGGTGTTGTGTGTAGGACAGTGACTATTATGGGGTGTTGTGTGTAGGCCAGTGACTATTATGGGGTGTTGTGTGTAGGCCAGTGACTATTATGGGGTGTTGTGTGTAGGACAGTGACTATTATGGGGTGTTGTGTGTAGGCCAGTGACTATTATGGGGTGTTGTGTGTAGGCCAGTGACTATTATGGGATGTTGTGTGTAGGACAGTGACTATTATGGGGTGTTGTGTGTAGGACAGTGACTATTATGGGGTGTTGTGTGTAGGCCAGTGACTATTATGGGGTGTTGTGTGTAGGACAGTGACTATTATGGGGTGTTGTGTGTAGGACAGTGACTATTATGGGGTGTTGTGTGTAGGCCAGTGACTATTATGGGGTGTTGTGTGTAGGACAGTGACTATTATGGGGTGTTGTGTGTAGGCCAGTGACTATTATGGGGTGTTGTGTGTAGGCCAGTGACTATTATGGGGTGTTGTGTGTAGGACAGTGACTATTATGGGGTGTTGTGTGTAGGACAGTGACTATTATGGGGTGTTGTGTGTAGGCCAGTGACTATTATGGGGTGTTGTGTGTAGGCCAGTGACTATTATGGGGTGTTGTGTGTAGGCCAGTGACTATTATTATGGGGTGTTGTGTGTAGGACAGTGACTATTATGGGGTGTTGTGTGTAGGACAGTGACTATTATGGGGTGTTGTGTGTAGGACAGTGACTATTATGGGGTGTTGTGTGTAGGACAGTGACTATTATGGGGTGTTGTGTGTAGGACAGTGACTATTATGGGATGTTGTGTGTAGGACAGTGACAAAACATCTCATTGATTTTAGTTTTTTTATTCAGGTTATAACTCAATGTGGGAAAAGTCAAGGGGTGTGAATGCTTTCTGAAGGCCATCATCCTGTGTGTGTGTGTGTGTGTGTGTGTGTGTGTGTGTGTGTGTGTGTGTGTGTGTGTGCGTGCGTGCGTGCGTGCGTGCGTGCGTGCGTGTCCTGGGGCGAGATGTCCTCGCTCCGACTCACACACACATTAACACACACACACATTACATATTGAATGCACGTGTGCACAAATCCCTCCACTTGCACGGCTGCATAGATCCGAAGCAGGCTGGCGATAGAAACTACCAACGACTCTCTCTTTCTCATCAGGCTTTGGGGAGGACTTCACTTTACGGTTCAACCAAATGAATGTACCATTTAATTTAAACACTATAAATGTACGATTTAATTTAAACACTATAAATGTACCATTTAATTTAAACACTATAAATGTACCATTTAATTTAAACCAAATGAATGTACCATTTAATTTAAAACAAATGAATGTACCACTTAATTTAAACCAAATAAATTTACCATTTAATTTAAACCAAATAAATGTACCATTTAATTTAAACCAAATAAATGTACCATTTAATTTAAACCAAATGAATGTACCATTTAATTTAAACCGAATAAATGTACCATTTAATTTAAACCAAATAAATGTACCATTTAATTTAAATGGTAGAAATAGACGGATTTAAGTCATTTTATTTCTTCCAGTGATTCAGTTCCCATTTGGTTCAGATTGATCTGAACTCTGCGTTTGCTGAACAAACAGGAGACAGCAGTACATGACATTTACTCAGGACCACTCTGCCTTGTGAAGGTTATCAGGTTTCTGATGTCACGTCTGACTGAGTTCTGTATGAAGCCCTGCATCTTTTATTAACGCAGTCCGATCTACCTGAGAAGGTATTCGTCTCCATCGATATGAAAGGTGGCCTACAGTGTATTTATTTCCTGTCGATACTCAGAAACTGCTATGCTGTGGCTCTCTGACAGACAGACATCTCTAGTGATGTTACCTCCTCTCCTCTCCTCTCTGACAGACAGACATCTCTAGTGATGTTACCTTCTCTCCTCTCTGACAGACAGACATCTCTACCTTCTCTCCTCTCTGACAGACAGACATCTCTAGTGATGTTACCTTCTCTCTGACAGACAGACATCTCTAGTGATGTTACCTTCTCTCCTCTCTGACAGACAGATATCTCTAGTGATGTTACCTTCTCTCTGACAGACAGACATCTCTAGTGATGTTACCTTCTCTCCTCTCTGACAGACAGACAGACAGACATCTCTAGTGATGTTACCTTCTCTCCTCTCTGACAGACAGACATCTCTAGTGATGTTACCTTCTCTCCTCTCTGACAGACAGACATCTCTAGTGATGTTACCTTCTCTCCTCTCTGACAGACAGACATCTCTAGTGATGTTACCTTCTCTCTGACAGACAGACATCTCTAGTGATGTTACCTCCTCTCCTCTCTGACAGACAGACATCTCTAGTGATGTTACCTTCTCTCCTCTCTGACAGACAGACAGACAGACAGACAGACAGACAGACAGACAGACAGACAGACAGACAGACAGACAGACAGACAGACAGACAGACAGACAGACAGACAGACATCTCTAGTGATGTTACCTCCTCTCCTCTCTGACAGACAGACAGACAGACAGACATCTCTAGTGATGTTACCTTCTCTCCTCTCCTCTCTGACAGACATCTCTAGTGATGTTACCTTCTCTCCTCTCTGACAGACAGACATCTCTAGTGATGTTACCTTCTCTCCTCTCTGACAGACAGACATCTCTAGTGATGTTACCTTCTCTCCTCTCTGACAGACAGACATCTCTAGTGATGTTACCTCCTCTCCTCTCCTCTCTGACAGACAGACATCTCTAGTGATGTTACCTTCTCTCCTCTCTGACAGACAGACATCATCTCTAGTGATGTTACCTTCTCTCTCTCTGACAGACAGACATCTCTAGTGATGTTACCTTCTCTCCTCTCTGACAGACAGACATCTCTCTCCTCTAGTGATGTCTCTAGTGATGTTACCTTCTCTGACAGACAGACATCTCTACCTCTCTGACAGACAGACAGACATCTCTAGTGATGTTACCTTCTCTCCTCTCTGACAGACAGACAGACAGACATCTCTAGTGATGTTACCTTCTCTCCTCTCTGACAGACAGACATCTCTAGTGATGTTACCTTCTCTCCTCTCTGACAGACAGACATCTCTAGTGATGTTACCTCCTCTCCTCTCTGACAGACAGACATCTCTAGTGATGTTACCTCTCCTCTCTGACAGACAGACATCTCTAGTGATGTTACCTTCTCCTCTCTGACAGACAGACAGACATCTCTAGTGATGTTACCTTCTCTCCTCTCTGACAGACAGACATCTCTAGTGATGTTACCTTCCTCTCCTCTCTGACAGACAGACATCTCTAGATGTTACAGACAGACAGACATCTCTAGTGATGTTAGACAGACAGACATCTCTAGTGATGTTACCTTCTCTCCTCTCTGACAGACAGACAGACAGACAGACAGACAGACAGACAGACAGACAGACAGACAGACAGACAGACAGACAGACATCTCTAGTGATGTTACCTCCTCTCCTCTCTGACAGACAGACAGACATCTCTAGTGATGTTACCTTCTCTCCTCTCCTCTCTGACAGACATCTCTAGTGATGTTACCTTCTCTCCTCTCTGACAGACAGACATCTCTAGTGATGTTACCTTCTCTCCTCTCTGACAGACAGACATCTCTAGTGATGTTATCTCTCTCTGACAGACAGACATCTCTAGTGATGTTACCTTCTCTCCTCTCTGACAGACATCTCTAGTGATGTTACACAGACAGACATCTCTAGTGATGTTACCTTCTCTCTGACAGACAGACATCTCTAGTGATGTTACCTTCTCTCCTCTCTGACAGACAGACATCTCTAGTGATGTTACCTTCTCTCTGACAGACAGACATCTCTGACAGACAGACAGACAGACAGATGTTACCTTCTCTCCTCTCTGACAGACAGACATCTCTAGTGATGTTACCTTCTCTCCTCTCTGACAGACAGACATCTCTAGTGATGTTCCCTTAGACAGACTCCTCCCTGACAGACAGACATCTCTAGTGATGTTACCTTCTCTCCTCTCTGACAGACAGACATCTCTAGTGATGTTACCTTCTCTCCTCTCTGACAGACAGACAGACAGACAGACAGACAGACAGACAGACAGACAGACAGACAGACAGACAGACAGACAGACATCTCTAGTGATGTTACCTTCTCTCCTCTCTGACAGACAGACAGACAGACATCTCTAGTGATGTTACCTTCTCTCCTCTCTGACTGACAGACATCTCTAGTGATGTTACCTTCTCTCTCTCTGACAGACAGACATCTCTAGTGATGTTACCTTCTCTCCTCTCTGACAGACAGACATCTCTAGTGATGTTACCTTCTCTCCTCTCTGACAGACAGACAGACAGACAGACAGACATCTCAGACATCTCTAGTGATGTTACCTTCTCTCCTCCTGACAGACAGACATCTCTAGATGTTCAGACAGACAGACATCTCTAGTGATGTTACCTTCTCTCCTCTCTGACAGACAGACATCTCTAGTGATGTTACCTCTCTCTCTCCTCTCTGACAGACAGACATCTCTAGTGATGTTACCTTCTCTCCTCTCTGACAGACAGACATCTCTAGTGATGTTACCTTCTCTCCTCTCTGACAGACAGACATCTCTAGTGATGTTACCTTCTCTCCTCTCTGACAGACAGACATCTCTAGTGATGTTACCTTCTCTCTGACAGACAGACATCTCTAGTGATGTTACCTTCTCCTCCTGACAGACAGACATCTCAGATGTTACCTTCTCTCCTCTCTGACAGACAGACATCTCTAGTGATGTTACAGACTCTCCTGACAGACAGACAGACAGACATCTCTAGTGATGTTACCTCCTCTCCTCTCTGACAGACAGACATCTCTAGTGATGTTACCATCTCTCTCCTCTCTGACAGACAGACATCTCTAGTGATGTTACCTTCTCTCCTCTCTGACAGACAGACATCTCTAGTGATGTTACCTTCTCTCTGACAGACAGACATCTCTAGTGATGTTACCTCCTCTCTCTCTCTGACAGACAGACATCTCTAGTGATGTTACCTTCTCTCCTCTCTGACAGACAGACATCTCTAGTGATGTTACCTTCTCTCTGACAGACAGACATCTCTAGTGATGTTACCTTCTCTCCTCTCTGACAGACAGACAGACATCTCTAGTGATGTTACCTTCCTCTCCTCTCTGACACAGACAGACAGACATCTCTAGTGATGTTACCTTCTCTCCTCTCTGACAGACAGACATCTCTAGTGATGTTACCTTCTCTCCTCTCTGACAGACAGACATCTCTAGTGATGTTACCTTCTCTCCTCTCTGACAGACAGACATCTCTAGTGATGTTACCTTCTCTCTGACAGACAGACATCTCTAGTGATGTTACCTCCTCTCTCTCTGACTGACAGACAGACATCTCTAGTGATGTTACCTTCTCTCCTCTCTGACAGACAGATGTTAGACAGACAGACATCTCTAGACAGACAGACAGACATCTCTAGTGACAGACAGACAGACAGACAGACAGACAGACAGACAGACAGACATCTCTAGTGATGTTACCTCCTCTCCTCTCTGACAGACAGACAGACAGACATCTCTAGTGATGTTACCTTCTCTCCTCTCTGACAGACAGACATCTCTAGTGATGTTACCTTCTCTCCTCTCAGACAGACATCTCTAGTGATGTTACCTTCTCTCCTCTCTGACAGACAGACATCTCTAGTGATGTTACCTTCTCTCCTCTCTGACAGACAGACATCTCTAGTGATGTTACCTTCTCTCCTCTATGACAGACAGACACATCTCTAGTGATGTTACCTTCTCTCTCTCTGACAGACAGACATCTCTAGTGATGTTACCTTCTCTCTCTGACTGACAGACAGACATCTCTAGTGATGTTACCCTTCTCTCCTCTCTGACAGACAGACATCTCTAGTGATGTTACCTTCTCTCCTCTCTGACAGACAGACATCTCTAGTGATGTTACCTTCTCTCCTCTCTGACAGACAGACATCTCTAGTGATGTTACCTTCTCTCCTCTCTGACAGACAGACATCTCTAGTGATGTTACCTTCTCTCCTCTCTGACAGACAGACATCTCTAGTGATGTTACCTTCTCTCTGACAGACAGACATCTCTAGTGATGTTACCTTCTCTCCTCTCTGACAGACAGACAGACATCTCTAGTGATGTTACCTCCTCTCCTCTCTGACAGACAGACATCTCTAGTGATGTTACCTTCTCTCCTCTCTGACAGACAGACATCTCTAGTGATGTTACCTTCTCTCCTCTCTGACAGACAGACATCTCTAGTGATGTTACCTTCTCTCCTCTCTGACAGACAGACATCTCTAGTGATGTTACCTTCTCTCCTCTATGACAGACAGACATCTCTAGTGATGTTACCTTCTCTCTGACAGACAGACATCTCTAGTGATGTTACCTTCTCTCCTCTCTGACAGACAGACAGACATCTCTAGTGATGTTACCTCCTCTCCTCTCTGAC